>NW_026606129.1:12310000-12407500 GCF_029834395.1 Sorex fumeus
AAGCCAATTAAAAAGCTGGTTAAACTATTCCTGGACCTCGAGACCAGAGACACTTCATAGGACATACCCTACCCATACTCCAAGAGGACCGCACCACATTTGATGGGGCTCAAAGTAGGAGGCAACTAATCTTGGAAATATTTTTTTTTTTACAGAGGCACGGCAAAGCCTGGCAAGCTACCCGTGATGTATTCAATATGCCAAACACAGTAACAACAAGTCTCAAAATGGAGACGTTACTGGGCCCGCTCGAGCAAATTGATGAACAATGGGAGGACAGTGATACAGTGATATATATGCAGATAAGGCTTAACTTTTAACAACATGTTAGTGATCTCTTATAGAAGGACTTAATGGCCCCTGGGTGAAATACAACAATCTTCACACTCTTTCCTCTAAGGGATATGTTTTTGGAGCATTTTCAGCGGTTTTTCATAACAAACAATAAAAAACATATCATTTCGATTCTGCTTTGGGATAAAGATTGGGGTTCAGGATGAAAACATCCGAAATATGGTTTGGGAAGGTGTCATGGTGGTGGGATTGGTGTCTGAATATTAAATGTAACCAAATATTGTAAACTACTTTATAAAATAAAAAAAATTAAAATTAAAGCTGGTTTAGGGCCTGGAGCGACAGCACAGCGGGTAGGACGTTTGCCTTGCACACAGCCAACCAGGGTTCAATTCCTAGCATCCCATATAGTTTCCCAAGCACTGCCAGGAGTAATTCCTGAGTGCAGAGCCAGGAGTAACCGCTGTGCATCGCTGGGTGTGACCCAAAAAGCAAAAATAAATAAATAAATAAAAATTAAAAAATAAAAGCTCCTTAATAATGAATAAATAAATGCACTGGGCAATTCAAATTATTTTGGTCAAAGGCAAAAGGTTTTAATTTCTTACATAATATACCACAGATAAAATAAGAAGAAAATCCCATGATCTGCCCAGTTGACTGCCTGCTGGCTTCAGAGCAGCTTTTCTCCGCCTCTTCCCTCCACGGCCCCTTCCGACATGGTTTCCTTCCTGACCCCCATCCCCTCCGACTAGCTGCCCCCTGGTCCCTCGTCACGATCCCCCATGGACGATTTACATCTGTGGCCACTCTGGAATTTCCTGGGAATGAGAGGGAGCTGTACAGCCCTCGACGAAGAAAAGCTGCTGAAAAGGCCCTAAAGACCACCCCGAGCGCCTCCTGTAGGGGCTGGTTAAACCAACAACAACACTACGTGCAGGGCACCAGTGGATACTCACCACCAGTGAACGTTACAGAAAGGTTTTCAGGAGGGGCCGGAGCAACAGTACAGTGGGGAGGCGCTTGCCTTGCACTCGGCCAACCCGAGTTTGATCCCCAGCATCCCATAGGGTCCTCTGAGCACTGTCAGGAGTGAGTAATCCTGAGTGCAGAGCCAGGAGCAACCCCTGAGCATTGCTGGGTGTGGCCCAAATTTTAAAAAATAAAATAAGGGGCCAGAGCGACAGTACAGCAGGGAGGGCGTTTGCCTTGCATGTGAATGACCTGGGTTCGATTCCCAGCATCCCATATGGTCCCCTGAGCATTGCCAAGAGTAATTCCTGAGTGCAGAGCCAGGAGTAACCCCTGTGCATCACTAGGTCACTGTCACTGTCCTCCCGTTGTTCATCGATTTGCTTGAGCGGGTCCAGTAACGTCTCCATTGTGAGACTTGTTGTTACTGTGTTTGGCATATCGAATATGTCACAGGGAGCTTGCCAGGCTTTGCCATGCGGGCGAGATACTCTTGGTAGCTTGCTGGGCTCTCCGAGAGGGATGGAGAAATTGAACCCAGCTTGGCTGGGCCAGCCGCGTACAAGGCAAACGCCCTACCGCTGTGCTATGGCTCCAGCTGCATCACTGGGTGTGACCCAAAAAAACAAACAAAATAAAAAATAAATAAAAATGTAAAAAAAAATTTTTAAAATAATAAAGTTTTAAGGCACCAGAACAGTGCCTGTGAAGGCCACAGTTGCCACATCCGCTGTCAGGGAAACGCAGGCATGAGAAAGGAAGCCCCAGAGGAAAGCAAAGTGCCTGCCCTGCAGAGTCGCCCACTGAACAAACAAGTGGCGCCCGCTCCCAGGAGGAAGCCAAAAGTTATTGTCCCTCCTCGGTTCTGGCTTGGGGCTTGGGGCCAGGACTGACTCCAGGGAGCCGGGGAGCCAACCCAGATCGACCCCGTGCCAGGCAAGCGCCCTCCCCTCCGGACCATCACTCCCACACCTCCTCCTTATTTGGATTTTTATTTCTGTTTTTTTTTTTTCTCTATTTGCTACATTTCACGGTGTCAGGAATTGGACCCAGGGTCTCCTACATGCCAGGCCAGGGCTTGACCGCTGAGCGACATTCGACCCATAGTCACGGAATCCAATGCCTGTGTGTGCACACAACTCTCTCTCACACGCAGAGTCGATTTCTAGTTAGGAAAGTTGGGGGTTGGAGGGGGAGGCAGCGCCATAGCACAGCAGGTAGGGGGCTTGCCTGGCTCATGGCTGACCCGGGTTCAATCTCTGGCACCCCACAGGGTCCGCTGAGTATCGCCCAAGAGAAATCCTTGAGTGCAGAGCCGGGAGTTACCCCTGGGCATCACCATGTGTGGCCCCAAAACCAAAATAAATAAATAAATAATTGGGGAGGGGAAGTCACACAACAAAACTTATTTTATTTTGATAAACTAAAATTTCCGACCGTGAGCAGGCAGCCTGGCAGCTACTTCTTTTTTTCTTTTTTTTTTTTTTGCATTTTGGGTCACACCCAGCGATGCACAGGGGTTACTCCTGGCGGTGCTCAGGGGGACCCTTTGGGATGCTAGGGGTCGAAGCCGGGTCGGCCGCGTGCAAGGCAAATGCCCTACCCGCTGTGCTGTCTCTCCAGCCCCTGGCAACTACTATTGTGTGGCCAGGAGCAGAGGCTGCTCGATCCCCGTGGAGACCAGCACACACGCGGCCTCCACCCCCCCATCACCAGCTCTCCCCGACCGGGTCTTACCCCCACCACCCCCACCCCAGGGGCCCACAGAGGCGCCCTCGGCTCACCATGCAAGCCCTTTGCTTTCCGTGCTTTCCCCATCTTGCTGGCGATGAAGTCCTGGTTCCATTCCTCCTTGTTGTAACTGCTCTGCTCCGACAGCCTCCGCTGATGCACAACCAGGTTTCTCACGTCTGGAAGGCAGGAGAGGAAGGACTCCTGGCGGCCCCCACTGAGTACCTTTGTCACACCCCACTCAGGTGACAATCACTCCGCTGGCCGGGCCAGGGTCCTGCCCTCCCACTTCACAGCGTCCGACGCGCCAGCCCCAGCTGACCCCTTCCCAGTAATGCCATCGTAGACTTAACTTCCGGTGCCCTCGAGAGCATGCTCCCTGGAAGGCGGGCACTGCCTCTTCCCTCGGTACAACCCAGGGAGCTGGCATTTAAGAGACTCGGGAGGGAACCGGGATGCCAGCCAGCCCGAAGCCCCCGTCTCAGCCGGGAGACACCCCCTCCTTGTCTCTCTCTTCAGATGGGGCAGGGCGGCTGCAGGCAGTTAGAGGATGAGAGGGAGTGAGTGGTGAGAGCAAGTTATAAGCAAGGGGGCCAGAGAGATAGCACAGTGGATAGTGCACTTGCCTGGCACGCAGCTGACCCGGGTTCAATCCCTGACATCCCATCTGATCCCCTGAGCACCTCCAGGAGTAAGTCCTGAGTGCAGAGCCAGGAGAAACCCTTGAGCACCGCTGGGTGTGACCCTCCCAAACAAACAAAAAATATTAGATAAGAAAGAGGTAGGGACAGCCTAATCAGGGGCAGAATAAATAGCAGTACTCCAACATTAAAAAAAAAAAAGAGGTAGGGGGAAACTTGTCAAATTTCAGAGGGGAGGCTGTACCCCTCAGTTTGGCGCTCCAAGAAGGCAAAGTATAGTGTCCGCAGGTACCAGGAGACGAACGGGATGGGACAGATGAGAAGACCCTTTGCTCTGCATTCAGGAGGCCGCCTTGGTTCTGGACAGCCTGAGAGGCGTAGAGCAACCAAATTCTGGGCGACAGAACCAGGGCAGGGAAACTGGTCCCTGGGTTCAAGGCCCGGGGCTGGGGGGGCCTCAGGGGGTCGGTGCATAAACCCAGGGTACTAACGTCCCACGTCTGGTGCCCCAAGCACCACCAGGTATAGTCTGGGAGGCCCCAACATCTCCAGGTGGGGCTCAAGCGGTGACCTGTCAGGCCATCAGCCAAGTATTCTGGGAATGACCCCCAGCGGATGCTCCAGAGCCAGATTTAGGGGCAAATAAAAACTCACTCAAAATGAGATGCAGAAACGCCAGGGCGCCTGAGATCTAGGACGGGGCCAAAGCACTTGACTCGCAAATGACCACGCCAGGCGTGATCCCTAGCACCGCACAGGGTCCCCAGAATTCCGGAGGGCTCCGGCAGGAGTGCTCCATGAGTGCAGAGCCAAGGGTAAGCCCTGAACACCGCCAGGTGTGGCCCCCGAAGCAGATAAAGGCTGCAGTGATGCCCAGCTGGGAACCAGCTCAGGAGAAACAGGGGCTGCGGTTTCCAGAAGCCCGGCGAGGCGGGGTCAGGGGCTCCTCCCCGGCCTCCCAGGCCCAGGCGCTTTACTGATCTTGGTGCCCACAGCCCCTTTTCCAGGGCGCTTTCCTGACACCCCTGGACCCCACTACCCATGCAGAGCGGATGTTTCCCTCCAGCCCGGGCCCTGCACGCAGGAGTCTTGGCTTCAGACCAAGTTATTAAGTCTCCCAGAAGTTAACGCCTGAGCAGTGGTACAGTGGGGAGGACGCTCCCCCCATGTACAATTAAGAGTAATTCCTGAGTGCAGGGGCCAGGAGTAACCTCAGAGCATCACCAGATGTGACCCAAAAGGCCAGAAAGGGAAAAAAAAGTTTCCCAGAAACCTATTTTGTTTGTTTATTTATTTATTTATTTTTTGCTCTTTGGGTGACACCTGGCGATGCACAGGGGTTACTCCTGGCTCTGCACTCAGGAGTTACTCCTGGCAGTTCTCAGGGGACCATACAGGATGCTGGGAATCAAACCCAGGTCAGCCGTGTGCAAGGCAAACGCCCTACCCGCTCGCTGTGCTATCTCTCCAGCCCAAAAGCCTGTTTTCTTTTTGCTTTAGTTTTTGACCACACCTGGCAGTGCTCAGGGCTGACTCCTGGCTCTGTGCTCAAGGATCACTCCTGCTAGTGCTCGTGCCGGGGATCGAACCCAGGTCAGCTGCGTGCAAGGCAAGCGCCCTCCCCCTGTGCTAGGGTCTGACCCCAAGCCCCGTTTTCTCAGGAAGGAGGCCCAAAGTCAACAGGGTCCAGAGAGCGTGGGAAGGTGCCTCGGTCAGCAGTCGGGCCTAAGAGGACACAGGACTGAGTTCAGCTGACTTCAAAGCCCGGCTCTTTCCACACACCACCCCCCACCCCCCGCCCCGTTCCCTGAGGAGAGTTCAAAGGAAACTTTCCATCACTGGTGCCACAGAAGGACAAGCCAGAATGATCTAGAAAGACTGTGTGGAAATGTTAACACGCGTAGGGCAGGCAGCGGAATTTTGTTTTCTCTTTTGCCTGAGATTCCCTAGTCCCTACTTCCCACCCCCACCGGAGCACTGTCTAGGGAGCAGGCTGGTGGAGAGTGGACACTGGCCCCGCCCGCACTTGGCCATGCTCGTCCTGGAGCCAGATCGACCCCTGAGGCAGACACCAGCAGGAAATGAGGACTCGACCTCTATCCGGAGGAGAAGGTTCTTCCCACTGAAAGCCAAACGGCCTGACTTACCGAAAGCAGACAGATCTTCCGTATACCCCGAGGCCTTGAGGCGGTAATACCTGACCTTCCTCGCGACTTTGTCTTTCGTGTCCCAGATTTTCATATTGATTTTGTAAAAAATGATTTTCTTTAGGAATTCCTTTGTCACCTGGATGTTAAAGTTTTGGGTCCAGGTCACCCAGATTTTGTCTCCTTCTATCCACGGCTTCACGGTCTGTGACGATGGAGGCGAGAGGGCAGGGCAGGTCAGCAGCCGGAGACCCCTGCGGGCCGTGAACCTGCACCCCACTCGCTCCCACCTCCCTCTGGGGCTGGGGGTCACCGCCTGGCCCCTCTGCCACATCCCGGGGCTCCTCAGAATAAAGACAAATCAAAGCTGGGGGTCGGGGAGATGGAGCAAAGAGCCGAGTGCAGGCTTGGCATGTCAGAGGCCCGGGCCTGATCCCTGGCACCGCCCGGTCCCCTGGGCACCACCAGGAGCGATCCCCAAACACTGAGTGGGCCATAGCCCCCAAGCACCTCCGTGTGACGCCGAAACAAACAATAAAGACAAAGCGAGGACTTGTAATGTTTGTAATGTGGCTAGGAAGCCTGTGCCCAGCACTGGACAGCAGGCAGGGGTGTCCCGGGATGCACTGGCCCCCGGAGCCCTGCAGAGACGCCTGAGACACCCAAGAAACTGGATAAAAAGATTGAAATAAGGGAGTCAGAGCGACAGTCCAGCCAGCAGGGCGCTTGCATGCAGCCCACCCAGATCCGATTCCCTGCATCCCAGATCCGGTTCCCAGGTCCGATTGCCGGTTTCCCCGAGCCCACCAGGAGTGATCCCTGAGAGCAGAGCCGGGACACGGCTGGGTGTGGTCCCAACCCCACTTCACGGCCTTCCAGAAACAGGCAACATGGAAAGTCATGCCATGGGTACATCAGCAAGTGGTGTGGGCATTGCCGTTTGTATAAAGTAAGCCACATCTGCGTGAGAGCCACCGGTGGCGCGTGCAAGCACCAGCATGTTAAGTCGGTGCAGTCCCTCCCCTTCCTGGGCCTGGGGTGGGGCCTGGGAGCCAGAACGTCCAGCAAGTCTCCAGGGCAAGGGGGTTCATGGAGCCCCCTCATTCCTCAACGATGACCCAGGTGCCCGCACACACTCGCCTTCACTCCTGAGTCCATGAACACTTTGGTCAGGGTGGGGAACACCACCATGTCCACCTTCCTGGGCTCCTCGTCGTCCGGGAGGAGGAAATACTCAATGTGGTAGTAACGACGGGCCTTGGAGCTGGCTTTCTCGGAGGTGGACAATTTCTTAGACCTTTCCGTAGAACTTCCGGTATACGTTCTTCTAGAATCTAGAAGACAAGGAGTTCCGGGTCTAGTCTGCTGCTCCCAGAAGAAGGCGTCTGTCCAGCACTCCCGGGGCACTGTAGGGACCACTCCCGTGGGCTGACCTGGCTGGCCTGAGCGGGTGCAGGGACCCACGGATACTGGACACCAGGGGGCGCTGTTGCAGAGCAGGCTTTCACCCGCACGCAGCCGCGGTTCCTCCCCTGCCTTTGCCTCTCAAAGGTAACAATGGTTTTTGTTTGTTTGCTTTGGCTTTTTGGGTCACACCTGGTGATGCACAGGGGTTACTCCTGGCTCTGCACTCAGGAGTTACTCCTGGCGGTGCTCGGGGGACCATATGGGATGCTGGGAATCGAACCCGGGTCGGCCTCGTGCAAGGCAAATGCCCTCTTCGCTGTGCTATCACTCCAGCCCCAAGAGTTTTTTCTTGTAAAGGACCAATGATGTGAGCTGTGTGATTCCAGCCTCCCGGACAAGCCTGGGAAGTAGAACAGGGAAGAAGCTGGCCAACACCCAGAGCCTCACAGGCGAAGCTCCGGGATGTGGAGCAAACAGGGGTGCAAGGAGGGTGCAGAGGCGGAGGGTCCCCCAGCCTGGTCTGGACCTTGAGCCCAACTCTCTGGGTTGTGCTTTTCACGCCCTCAAAGTGACAGGCGCCCCAAAAATGACCATCCAGGTTTTATCCTGTGAAGTATGGCAAACCGGTCTGTGAGCCTTGCAGACACATCTCCATCTCTGCCAGCTGTGCCCCTGCTCAGGGCTGTGATTCTGCCCCATACTGCTGGCGTGCTTATGACGACAACATTACTTAAATAACCTGCTCATGCAGGAATGAGGCTTGGAGGCATTGAGGGTGCAGAGGTCAAGGGACATTTACGAGGAAATATTTGACAGGACACTCAGCATTGAGTCCTGCTGTGACAGAGCTGTAGAGTTTGCTTTTCTTCAGGATTAGAGACTGAAACACTATCTACTTAGAGAAGACTAGAACTCTTCATACGTTTCGTTCCATGAGGTAACAGCAGTCAGTGTTAAAACACAGAAATAGATTTGGAAACCCAACTACAAGCTATTGTAAAAAGCTATAGATTGTTTTCATCAATAAAATAATGAAGAATTGAAAACATGGGGCTAGAGCAATAGCACAGAGGGTAGGGCGTTTGCCTTGCACGCGGCGAACCTGGGTTCGATTCCCAGCATCACATATGGTCCCCTGAGCACCGCCAGGGGTAATTCCTGAGTGCAGAGCCAGGAGTAACCCCTGTGCATTGCTGGGTGTGACCCAAAAAGCAAAAAAAAAAAAAAAAAAAAAAAGAATTGAAAACAATATGGCAAGCACAGGACTGGAGAGGTAGTACAGTGGGTCGGGTGACCTGGGCTCGATCCTCAGCACCCCCAAATGGTCCCCAGAGCACTGCCAGGAGTGATCCCTGAGTGCAAAGCCAGAGTAACCCCTGAGCACCGCCAGGTGTGGCCCAAAAGCCAGCTGGTAGGCTGCCCATCCTGCACCTGGCCATCTGGAATCACATATGGTCCCCCAAGCACCGCCAGGAGTGATCCCTGAGCACAGACACAGGAGTAAGCTCATAGCACTGCTGGGTGTGGTCCAAAAAAACCACCACCAACCAAAATATGACAACTTCCATATTCCAAAGCTGCAGTTTTTCCATTTCAAGTTAATTCCCAGGAGACACTTCAAGAGAATGAAAGATAAGGCTGACCTTAAAGCCAGGGGTCTGGGGGCGGGGGTGGGACACTGGGCTGTTGGTAATTCCTGGTATCTTTTGGGGGCTGCTGGTACTTCCAGGTATCTTTTTTCCAGGCTTGTTTGTGTGATATCAATAGACTGGAGATAAAAAGGGGTCATTCTAGATGGGGAGGTGGCATTTAGTGGCCGAAAGCTGTTTGTCAAGAAGATGACCAGTGTCCAGCCTGACTCATACACCAAACCAGACACCTCCAAAAGACGTGGCTTCAGTGTTACCAGTCAGGCTGCAGCTGACCATCCTGAAGGATGGTTTACATGGAAGAAAAAAAAAAGATGAGGGGCTGGAGAGATGGCATAGCAGGTAGGATGCTTGCCTTACATAACAATGACCTGGGTTTGATCCCTGGCACCACAAAAGGTCCCCTGAGCAAACCATGAGTGAGAGGAGGAGGAGGAGGAGGAGGAAGAGAAGGAGGAGGAGGAGGAGGAGGGGAGGGGGAGGAGAGCGAGGAAGGGGAGGAGGGGGAGGAGGAGGAGGAAGAGGAGGGGGAGGAGGGGGAGGGGGGCGAGGGAGGGGTCCACCACTGGGCATGAGTCAGCTTTTTGCAACTTCACCCCTGCACCCCCGACTCCCCAAAGGTTTACAAGGGTTTTCTGGGATTAGAAAAAGCTCAGACAGACTGGCCTGTGGCTTACAGTTGCGAGGGTGTGACACCCTCTCGCCTGAGAGCTGCCAGGGGCTTTTTTTTTGGCTCTGATCGGACCAGAGCAGAACTTGAGGAATTCTCTGGCCCTGGCTACACAGTACTGGCCAGTGGGTGCACTGCCCAGTCAATCTTGGCTTCTTGCCTCCTGGCGCTTCATAACCACACCAATGTAAAAAACACACCCAATGACGTTTCTCCACCATTTCCTGCCCAGGCCACTAGGGGGCTCTCTATGCGCCCCAATTGCGCATGCGCTCGGTCCTCCCTCATGCATATGTATGAAGTTCCTGAAGAACGACTAGAATATGTATAAGCTGTGATGTCACTCCACCTCTGCTGGGCAAAAAAAAAAAAAGATCTCTGTCTCTCTCTTCCTCCTCTCTCTGTCTCTCTGTCTCTGTCTGTCTCTCTCCCTCTTTCTCTCACCTATTCACTCATTCCTGTGCTTTTTTGAAAATGACATCATCATAGCCCTGGGTTCAATTCTGGCACCGCAAATTTAAAAATAAGGCAAATCAGAGAGTGGAATATGTGTCTCTGCCTAAATAATGCGACTTGCCTCTGTCAATAAGATGTCACCAGGCAGGCAGACCTGCTCACTTTTCAGAGAACTTGCCTGGGCGCCTTCTCCCACCCACCTCTTGTCCCCTCCTGAAACAAAGGGGATAACAAGGGGACTGGGGGACTGGGGCAGGCCAACGGCCCACTAGCCCAGAGAACACAACATCCATTTGGAACCATTCAGTGTCGGTTTGGTTTTGTCGCATGGCATTTTTGTGGTTTGGTTGACTGACGTGCTTTAAGTTCTGTACCCGTAGGCTCAGAAACATTCATTCCATTATACATATCCATATCTGTATCTATATACATATATCTGAGAATCTAAACCAGGAATTAGGCAACAATGCGCCAGCTTATGAAAACCACTGTTTTCAACACTGGCTGCTCAATTGTAGAGACAGGAAATACCACCAACTACTTGGGAGAGTTGAAGGGTGAAGTACATGAAGCACCCAAAGCCTCTGGCTTGCTTGGCTTCAGGAGCGCCCCGAAACTACAGTTTATTTAAAAAAAAATCGGAGAGCGAATAAAAGTTGGCTGGGGGCCAGGGCACAGGACAGCGGGGAGAGCATTTGCCTTGCATGCGGACAACCCAGGTTCGATCTCTGGCATCCCATATGGTTCCCCCAAACCCCACCAGGATGATCCCTGAGTGCGGAGCCAGGAGTAACCCCTGAGCATTGCAAGGTGTGGTGAAAAAGGAAAGAAAGAAAGAAAGAAAGAAAGAAAGAAAGAAAGAAAGAAAGAAAGAGAAAGGATTTAGGGAGGAAAGGAAGAAACAAAGAAAGAAAAAAATGGCTGGAGTATATGCTTTGCATGTAGGAAGCCCAGGTTTGATCCTGGACACCCCCCCCCCCCCACCCAAGCACCAAGAACCACCCAAGCACAGAGCTGGGAGAAACCCTTGAGCACTGCGAGGTGCACCTCCAAAACAAAAGAAATGGGGGCGTCCTGAGAAGCAGAGGACACGCCTGACGATCTTCGGCCTGCCGGGCAGACAGTACTCAGGCCTGGTGATCCAGCTGTGCTGGGGGCCACCAGGGCTACTCCCAGCAGTGCTCCTGGGGTCAGCAGTGCCAGAGACGGGACTCAGTCTCTGTGCCCGCGAGGCAGTCCCCTCTGGCCTCCGAGCTACCTCCTGGTCCCCTAAATGCGTTTTCTTTCCACTTTCTGCTAGAGGCACCCAGTGCACATTCTCTGGGCTCCGGGAGAAGGTGCCCAGGGCAGCCCCCTTTGTGTGGAGGCCTGGGAAAGGCCGCACTGACCTGGGTACGTCTGGAAGGCCAGGGAGAAGAGCAGCATGCAGGGGATGACCTGGGGCACGTCGCTGCTGGTGGCGCCCTCGGGGCTTTCTGAGGAGGAGCCGCTCTTGCTGCAGGGCGGAGGTTCCGAGCCCGACTCCAGGGCGCAGAACTTGGCCTGCAGGTCATCCTCCAGGCCACTCTCGCCATCGGACTGCAGGACATCGACCTGGTCCAGCCTCTCCCCGTCCTCCTCCGCCCAGGAACCCACGGACATGCTCTCCTAACAGGGACGAGAGAGAGCACTGCAGCCACTTCCTTTGCACGTGCCCGATGGGGTGGGGGGAACCGATGGGGAAGACCCTCTCCACGCGCCCCCCTGCCCCTGCACTGTCCAGACCAGCTGGCCGAGGCCTGGGACAGGACACGAACGAAGCTGAGAGCAGTGCTCAGGGAAATAACGTTTTTCCGGAGTCTCACCTCCCCCTCCCTGGCCGCCTTAGCCGCCCACCTTAGGATGCAGCTTCTGGAAGACCTGCTCCAGGCGAGCCCAGTTCTCCGGGAAACTCCCCCAGGTGAGGGCGGAAATCTAAAGGTGGGCTGTGTTTGGGCCAGAGCCTGGGGTGGGGGTAAAGCGGGCACCCCCACAAGGCAGGACAGGGAGGAACAATGCGTGCTGGGCTCTGGGCACCAACTCCGGGGTTCAAGGACGCCGAGAAAGCAGGGGAAGGGGGCATGGCCTCCTCCAGGTGCCAGTGGTACCTATGAGCAGATGCGCGCGGGGCAGCACCGGCCCAGGTGCGGCCTCCGTCCTCTCCCAAGCCCGCTGCACCGCCGCCTCGCAGAGGCCAGCAGGACTCAACCGTGTGACGCTCCGACGGTTGCCAGGAGACGGGCTCCCCGAGGGGCGGGGCTCCCGGAGGCGGGACTTCCGCCTGGACTCTGTCAAGTTGCTTTCCTTCATTCGTTCACTCACAGCTTCACCTGTTACTGCGGTGGGGCTGGAGCAATAGCACAGCGGGTGGGGCGTTTGCCTTGCACGCGGCCGACCCGGGTTCGATTCCCAGCATCCCATAGGGTCCCCTGAGCACCGCCAGGAGTAATTCCTGAGTAGCCCCTGTGCATCACCGGGTGTGACCCAAAAACCAAAAAAAAAAAAAAAAAATTAAGCGGTTCCTGCGGTTCTCCAAGCCCTTCACCTGGCTGGTTCGGCCCGTAACATCGACAAGCCCCCCCACCTCCCACTTGCCAAGCCCCCACCTCCCACTCCCTGGTGAAGCGAAATAACAAATTTTGCAGACCGTCCCACCCGGCACCCAATCTCTCTCACGGAGACTTTCCGCTCCTGCCCTGCTTAAAGCAGCAGGGGAGTTGGGTCAATTGATAGCACAGCAGGTGGGGTGCGGGTCCCCCAGTGCAGAGCCAGGAGGAGGCCCTGAGCACCGCCAGGTAATGCACACAGTCCTATGTACTTTGTACATGAGAGTTCTACTTAGTGAACGCAGGCGCCAACTTGGGAGGAAACGAGGACTCGGAGAGGCAGAGCAATAGCAGTGGATTAAAATCTAGTCTCCGAAGCCTGAGTGACCTGACACCCTACCCACCCCACACCTTCCAACCCGTAGCTCTGGTTCCTGCCCTGCCGCCCGCCACACTCCTACCACCAAACCAGAGTGGGCTGTGGAGGAGTTAAGCGCAGCCTTCATGGAAAGATGAGGAGAACTGAACCCTGGGGCCTGCCAGGCGTGCCAGCGAGGGAAGGCCTTGAATGGGGCCAGAGCGATAGCACACAGTCAACCTGGGTTTGATCCCTGGCATCCCATTTGTTTCCTGAGCACCGCCAGGAGTGATCCCTGAGAGCCTGGAGTAACCCCTGAGCATCGCTGGGTGTGATCAAAAGGGGGGGGGGGGAGGCAGAGAAAGAAATATCTGGGCAAAGGCCCCTGGGGTGGAAACAAAGACAAGTTCAGATATGGAACCGTGAGGCTGGCAAGGCAGAGATGACCCCAGAAGGCAGGACCAGCCCGGGATGGAGTGAAGGCCAAAGGGAGCAGCATCAGCTTTCGGGCCGGTCCAAGAGGACAGAGGCCAGGGTGTCAGATGATGCCTCGAGCCTGCTTCTCATCTCCACCAGTGGGGGTTCTTATCTCCACCCAGTGGGGCTCTGAGCTGTGAGAGAACCCGCCCTAGATGTGGCAGACGGAGCTGGGCTCAGTTCCCTGCGTCTAACTGTCTGCACCCTAGAGCCCGTTGTAGGCAGTCCGTTGTAGAGCGCTGTCTGCTCCTGGAGCCCTCGGGTTCAGTCTTAAAAAAACAAAACAAAACAAAACCTCCCTGAGCACTGAGAACAGCTGTGAGGGGAGGTGGCCACTGGCCACAGGAGGGAGGACTCGGACTCCCGCCTCCCCGGCCTGCCTCCCCCCCCACCAGCCTGGATACTGTGACCCCAAAGCAGGATGTGTTCATGACACAGGTTTGGTGGGAGAGGCCGGTCAAGAGGCCACACAGGGCTGGAGCTATAGAGCAGGCAGGCCACTTGCCTTGCGCGTAGCCGACCCAGGTCCCATCCCCGGCATCCCATATGGTCCCTGAGTACCGCCAGGAGTGATTCCTGAGCATCACCGGGTGTGGCCCCCAAACAAAACAGAAAACCAAACAAACAAACAGGAGGCCACACCGGCTCCCTCCTGGGGCCAAGAGAGGTCAGAGCACCACACTGAGCCTGCAAGCCCACCACTCCCAGCTGGTCGCCCCCAAGAAGGGCCCCTGATTTTTTACCTGGCAGAGGCCAACCACTTCCACATGCACGGGAAGTTCTGGGTGCGAGCTGCCCTGGTCCTGGAGGGCCAGAATCACATCGGGAACAGGCCAAACAAAACTTATCCCGAGGTTCCACACCTGGGGGGTCATTCCTCAGGGGGGCAACCCGGGAAAGTCAATCTCCTCAGTGCACAGCCTCCCCTATGGACCCTGTGATGGTGAGGCCACATGCCTCCTTTGGGGGTTCTCATCCCCCTCAGGGAAACCAGAGCAGACATTTGTAAACACTTTGCCATTTGTAACCATGGCAGGGTGACGCTATGTAGTGACTTCTGAGGGCAGGTCAGACAAATGCCACAAGCTTTTGTACAAGGTGGGAGCCCCCCCCCCCCGCTGTCTCCCCCACATGCCCACCAGCCTCCCTCAGCAGACACAGAGAAGCAGGCTGGAGGCATCATCTAACATGTGGAGCAGAAACCAGTGGTTTCTACTCAGCCCTCCCCGCCTTGACGGTCTGTAACCACAGGATGGTCCTTCTGCCTTCCTTTTAGCTTTCTCTTTTGGGCCATTCTAGGCAGTGCCAGGGGGACAGGCTCCAACCCTCCAAGTCACCTTGCAAGACCTCTTTTGTTGTAATCTGCATCTCTGTTAATCTGTTGTAACCTGATGAGTAATTGGAACAGAGCGTGTATTTTATTTTATTTTTTTCCAATTTTTTATTTTATTTTTTTAGATTGAAACTTATTTAAAAAAGCTGTGGGGGTGGAGCAATAGCACAGCGGGTAGGGCGTTTGCCTTGCACGCGGCCAACCCAGGTTCGATTCCCAGCATCCCATATGGTCCCCTGAGCACCGCCAGGGGTAATTCCTGAGTGCATGAGCCAGGAGTAACCCCTATGCATCGCCAGGTATGACCCAAAAAGCCAAAAAAATTAAAAAATATTAATAAAAAATAAAAATAAGTTGTGAGGGGAGGGGCCGGAGCGAGAGTACAGCAGGCTGGGCATTTGTGTTGGACGCGGCCAACCTGGCTTTGATCCCTGAGCACCATCAGAAGCGATCCCTGAGTATAGAGTAAGGAGTAAGCGCCGAGCATCACCAAGTGTAGCAAAAGAAAGGAAGAAAGGAACAAAGAAGGAAGGAAGGAAGGAAGGAAGGAAGGAAAAGAAAAATGTGAGAGGAGTAAAAGGAAGAAGTACACGTTTGAAAGAGGCTTCTCCAGAGTAGAAATAAGCAAGCAAAGAAACAAGCACGCTGAAGCAGTAGCATAGCAGGTAAGGCACTTGCCTTGCATGTGGCTGACCTAGGTTTGATCCCCGGCATCCTCTGAGCACTGCCAGGAGTAATTATTGAGTGCAGAGCCAGGAGTAGCCCCGGGGCATTGCTAGGTGTGACCCAAAAAGCAAAACAGAAACAAAAAACACCCCCGTATGACTGTGCAATGTTAATCTCAATGAGGGTAGCACTGTAGCACTGTCCTCCCATTGTTCATCGAGTTGCTCGACTGGGCACCAGTAACATCTCCATCGTGAGACTCGTTGTTACTGTGTTTGGCATGTTAAATATGTCACGGGTAGCTTGCCAGGCTCTGCTGTGTGGGCGGGATACTCTCAGTAGCTTGCCGGGCTCTCCGAGAGGGGAGGAGGAATCGAACCCGGGTCAGCCGCATGCAAGGCAGACACCCTGCCTGCTGTGCTATTGCTCCAACCCTGCTATCACTCGATGAGGGTAAATTTTACTTTTGACATAAGTGAATCCACTTATTACGGGCTGGCAGTGTTTCAGATGGCAGATCTACTGGTCGTTCAGTTCCTTCCGTCTTCTGATGGCAGATTCGACTGTGACCGTAGAAGCGGTGTCGTTTGCCCAAGCGTCCCTGGTCGGCTGCATGCAAAGCAAACGCCCTCCACGCTGTACTACCGCTCCGGCCCCCATACGAGGTGTTTGGAAACACGGCTGGAGAGATGGGCTCTAGGGTAAGGCTCAGGGCATCACGGAGCAGGGAAGGTACAGCTGTGCCCCCCGCGACCCACTCAGGAGTCAGGTGGCTCCACATCCTCGCCCCAGTAAAGAAGCGTCAGGACTGGCCAGGTGGGAGCAAAGCTGTTTCTTTGTCACTGCTGCAGCACAGGCATCTCGGCCCTCGATGACCGTAAACAAGAGCGGCTTGCTCATTCTGTCATCAGAGGCCGTTCTTCTCTGGCGTTGCCTGCTCTGGGATGCAAAGCCCAAGGGAGTGCTATAAGCCGGGGCACCTCTGTTCCCTCCCAGGCTCCCTCCGTCCCTCAGCCCACAAATGAGGCACCTCACAGTTCAGAGAGAGAGGAGTCAAAGCTGCCCTCAGGCTAAGTTTACAGAGAGTGCCAGCGGCTCAGAAAGTGAGGATGACGGCAAAGAAATCTCCCTACAACAGCATTCCACCTATTTCTTCACCTCAATTTTTATTTTATTTCATTATTTATTTGTTTTTGCTTTTTGGGTCACACCTGGCGATGCACAGGGGTTACTCCTGGCTCTACACTCAGGAGTTACTCCTGGAAGTGCTCAGGGAACCATGTGGGATGCTGGGAATTGAACCTGGGTCGGCCGCGTGCAAGGCGAACGCCCTACCCGCTGTGCTATCTCTCCAGCCCCTCAATTTTTATTTTGTTTTGGGGGCACACCCAACAGTCTCAGGGATCACTCCTGGTGGTGCTTGGGGGACCATATGATGTGCTGAGGATCGAATCCTGGGTTGGCCGCATGCAAGACAGGCACCCTTCCTGCTGTGTTATCTCTCCAGGCCCATCTTCACCTCAAATTTAATAGGAGTCAATCCCCACTCTGAGAAAGCCACTCCTCTTGGGGGATTGGGGGTCATACCTGGCAGTGCTCAGGGTTACTTCCTAGCTCTGTGCTCAGCGAACATGCGGTGAGAGGGATGAAACTGGGGTTGGTCAGTTCTCTCTTTGGTCCCAAGTTCACTCTTTTTTTTTTAATATGGAATGCTTCACGAATTTGCGTGTCATCCTTGCGCAGGGGCCGTGCTAAGCTTCTCTGTATTGTTCCAATTTTAGTATATGTGCTGCCGAAGCGAGCACCCAAGTTCACTCTTTTTAAGTGTTGTTCCAGAAACACAGAGTCACATAACCACCATCAAGACCTAGACTGTTTCTATACAGCCCTCAAAGTTCTTTTCTGCACACGTTGCATGAAAAATGCCTGGAAATAACATTCATCAGGAGAACCCTCTGGCCCCCTTTTGTTGGCGGGATGGAGGAGTATTGGGGCGGGAGGAGTCTTGCTTTTTAGCATTTTCCTGGACCGTTTGAAGACACTTTGAACAATATACTATTTGACATGGTTCAAACACTGACTTCAGAAAATCATTTCTTTGCCAGGGCCTCCCCCTTCCCCACACAGATTCCCGCCCTCCCCCCTGCCCCCCAGATCAGACAAAAGAGCTGGCAGACCTCTGAGTTTGCTCACTTCAGACCTCAGACAAAACCTCGAGGGTCCCACGGGCATGCTTGGCGGGCGCCTGGTAACACCGCGGGGCAGGCGGGCCGGCGGGCCTGACAGTCACAATTGTGAATGCAGAATCCCCTGCCCCCAAGCCGCGGGGGGCAGAGGCCCAGCAAAGCTCCCAGACAAGCTATTCAGAGGTTTTCTTCTGTCCACCGCTGACTGGCCCAGCAAAGTTACAGCTCAAAGGACTCCTTTGCCCAGAGCTGTCAGCAGCTGCAGAAGGGCAAGGGAGGGTGTGGGGTGTGTGTGTGTGTGTGTGTGTGTGTGTGTGTGTGTGTGTGTGTGTGTGTGGTGAGGTGGGGGTGGGGGAGTACTCCCAGAATTAACTAGAAATCAGGGCAACTCCAAAGGCCAGAGCCAAGTTCCAAGTTCTGTTCTCAGGATACAGGCTTTTAGGCTCACAAGATTCTGTAATCCAGCCTTGAATGTGGCTGACCAGGTCCAGAATCTCGTATGGTCCCCTAAGTCCCACCAGGAGTGATCCTTTCCTGAAGAGTCAGGAGTAAACTCTGAGTACCACCAAATTAACAAATTAACAAAACAAAACAAAAACCTTAGATAAAAAGCCCTAGCTTCTTGGGGCTGGAGCGATATAGCACAGAGGGTAGGGATTTTGCCTTGCACGTGGCCGACCTGGGTTCGATTCCCAGAATCCCATCTGGTCCCCTGAGCACCGCCAGGAGTAATTCCTGGTGCAGAGCCAGGAGTGATCCCTGTGCATCACCAGGTGTGACCCAAAAAGGGCAAAAATAAATAAAGTGAATCTGTTCCTGTTTAAAAAAAAAGGGGGGCTGGAGAGATAGCACAGCGGGTAGGGCATTTGCCTTGCATGTGGACGACCCAGGTTCGACTCCCAGCGTCCCACATGGTCCCCTGAGAACCGCCACGAGTAACTCCTGAGTGCAGGGCCAGGAGTAACCCCTGTGCATCGCCAGGTGTGACTCAAAAAGCAATAACTAAATAAAAACCCTAGCTTCTGTGGTCCACTTTGGAGTGGGGGCGGGGACTGACTCTGATCGATTACCAATATTCACATCTCACCATCTCCAACACCACTTGTTAGGACCCCCTAAACCCACCAATGCCAGCTTGAGGCTGTTTTCCCTTTCGAAGTGGGCGCTGTTGTGCTGGTGGGCGCCACCAGTTCGGTTCTAGGCCCTCCTGCTGTATACACTGATGTGTGGGCTTGGGGAACCGGGGTCTTTCTACGGCAAAAGTCAGAAGGGTGATGGGTGTAAAACTACTGATCTAGCTTCCAGGGCTTTCTCCAGGCAATCGATCTAAGTGATGTGATTGGTTGTTTTATCGAACCAATCAGACTGGCGAGTTTTCACATGCGTTAGCATAACCAATCAGACAAGAGGGGCGGGGACACTTGCTGTATATAAGCTCAGGTCCTGCCCTGTTGCCGGATGTCGCTGTCCTAGAAGGGAAAGACACTTCCTTGGGAGATCTGCAGGAGAGAAGCAGCTGCTACCGAAAGGGAACTACTGGGGTCTCTATTCTAAACCGAAGATGCTACAGACCTCTTGCAGGCGGTGGGCGTGCTATTCTCAGGGCTGACCCCTGGCTCTGCACTCAGGGATCTCGAGACCTGGGTGCTCGGGATTCAGCCCAGGTCTGCCACGTGCAGGGCAAGTACTCCACCCACTGTGCTATCTCTCCAGACCCTGCAACAATACTAACAATAATAGAATATATTTTAAAAATGTGTATCCACGTGAGTTGGAGGGGGTCATTTGACTCCGTCCCCAGGCAAAAATATCCAAGAATGAGGAGGAATTTGCCCAAGGGAGAGGTTTGGTTCTGAGATACTGCAGCAAAAGTGCAGTATTCCAGAGACTTTGTCAACATCTTCAGCATTTAAATTCCTGGATGACCCACGAAACCGGATCCTGACCGTGATCAGCAACGTTGGCGTTTTGGCTCCAACGTGGCTGGACAATGGCTCCAGACTGGCCACCTCCACATCTATCTGGTGACGAAGTGCCAGTTTCCCGCTCACCTCAATCGTTTGCAGACATTGCCTGTCCTGGACTGTGTCTTTCCTGTTCCCACCCGATTTTCCCCTGTGCCCCCACTCCACCATATCCTGGGACCCCTGGGGAGGTTTATTAAGGGGAGAAACTGTGTTAAAGCACCGGAATAAAATGTTAACCCAGCAGCACCCAGCTGGGCTAAATGCTGCTAAGAGACAAACTTCCCGCGCAAAGTCGAAAGTCCACCGCCACCTTCCTACCCATCCGCACCCGACAAAACAGTTTCGAGAGCGAGGGTCCCTAGTCGCGCCCCCTCCCCAAGCCAGTTCCTCGGTACGCGTGGAGGAGGTCCAGGGTCGCGAGCTCAGTTTCTGCATTTGCGGACAGGAGGGCTTCTCTGCACCTACCCGCGAACAGGGCGGAGAGGCCGGCCGGAGGCTTTCTGGGGACAGGGGGGTGGAGCGACGCGTGGGCGTGACGGACACGCCCCCCAGGAGAAGGACCGGGCGGCCGCCCCGGGTCTGGCTCGCGCTTCCCAGCCCGGCTCCCCGGACGGACACACGGCGCGCGGGTTGCGGGGAGCAGCCGGCGGCCGGGCTGGAAGCGCACAGACGCTGGAGCGGAAGGAAAGGGGCGGCACCGGGAGCCCCCGGGAGCGCGCGGCGCCCCCCGCCCCCAGGTAGACGCCGACGCCCCGCGCCGCTCCCGGCCCGTCCTTGGGAGAAAGTGCGGAGCCGGCCCCGAAGCGGCGGGGTCGAGGGACCGAGTGCACGGCAGCGCCCCGCCGGGGAGCCCCGAGACCCGCGGGCATGGAGGGCGCCCCGGGCGACCCGTACCGGCGCCCCGCGCGGCGCACGCAGTGGCTGCTGAGCGCCCTGGCGCACCACTACGGACTGGACCGCGGCGTGGAGAACGAGATCGTGGTGCTGGCCACGGGCCTGGACCAGTACCTGCAGGAGGTCTTCCACCACTTGGACAGCCGCGGCGCCGGCCGCCTGCCCCGCGCCGACTTCCGCGCGCTCTGCGCCGTGCTGGGGCTGCGCGCCGACGGGGCGGCCGCCGGGGACGCGGCCTCTGCCGCGGGGGACGCGGCTCCCGACGGCGACGCGGACGCCGACGAGGAGGCGCGCCTGGCGCTGAGCGCGGAGCCGCCCGAGCTGACCTTCCGCCAGTTCCACGCGCGCCTCTGCGGCTACTTCGGCACCCGCGCCGGGCCCCGGCTGCCCCGCGGCGCGCTCAGCGAGCACATCGAGACGCAGATCCGCCTGCGCCGCCCGCGCCGCCGCCGCCGCCCCGCGCCGCGCCCCGCCGGCCCCGACGGCGGCGCCGACCCCGAGGGCGCGGCGCGGCTGGAGGAGGAGAACTGCAGCCTGCGCGAGCTCGTGGAGGACCTGCGCGCCGCGCTGCAGAGCAGTGACGCGCGCTGCCTGGCGCTGCAGGTGCGCGCCCGATGGGGGTGGGGGCGGCCGGCTTCTGCCGAGCCCCGACTGGGCAGCCCCTCCCCGCTCAGCCTCCCGGCACCCTTTCCCGCTCCCTCGCTCCCTCGCTCCCTTCAGCCCTACCCATTCCCCCCCGCATAGCACTGGCGCTCTGTCTCCAGTCCCGTTCGCCCCCTCTTGGCCCTGCTAACCCTGTCGTCCCTGGCGTGGTCTCACATCCTCTGCTGCAGCCTGGCTCAGGAGCGAGCGGGGGTAGAGAGGAGGAGTGTGGAAGCGGTTTATTCATCCCCGCTGATGGGCCTCCCTCAGGGCTACGCCTGGTGGCCAGATGCTAAATCCGCGGCCCAGACGGCCACCCAGCGCCTGCGGGGGCTGCTCCAGGCGGAAGAACTGGTGCCGGATGCAGCCCACAAACAGCAGCCCCGGGGGGCCTCGAGGAGGGCATATTTTCTGGGCACAGGACTGCCTGGGGGCTGGGGACAAAGGGTTGGGACTTAAAAGTGGTGCAGAGTGAGATGGTGCTGGGATGTCTCTTCTCCAGGTGCCCATCCTGTGGTTTCCATCCAGGCCAGTGGGGTTATCCAGCCAACAAAACTCTCCCCCTTCAGAATAATCCAGGGACCCGAGAGCGGGGAGGGTTGGTGATGGAGGGGCCACCAGCAGAGCTGGGAGGCAAAAAACTGGGAAACCGTTGGTCCAGCATGGAGGGGCTTTGTGCCTTAGTTCCCCTCTGTCCTTAACAAAGGGGATGCGGTGAGCTGCCGCGGCATTCAGATTTTCTCAGCATTAAAGAGTTCAGAGACGGGGCTGGAGCGATAGCACAGCGGGGTAGGGCGTTTGCCTTGCACGCGGCCGACCCGGGTTCAATTCCCAGCATCCCATAGGGTCCCCTGAGCACCGCCAGGGGTAATTCCTGAGCGCAGAGCCAGGAGTGACCCCTGTGCGTTGCCGGGTGTGACCCAAAAAGAGTTCAGAGACGCCGGCTCCCACACTCAGACGCGTGCGCGCGGTGACTGTGCCCCGTGGCTCGGCGTGCGTGCGTGCGTCTGGGCCGCGGGCTCACGGTGCGCTGTCCCTTGTCCCGCAGGTGGGGCTCTGGAAGAGCCAGGCGGGCGCGCACGAAGAGCCGGAGGCGGCGGCGCTGGAGCTGCGGCAGGCGCGGGGCGCCCTGGCCCAGGCCGAGGCCCGCGCCGGGCGGCTGCGGCAGCGCCACACCGAGGTCCGGCGACGCGCCGAGGAGGCCAGGCAGGCCGTGCTGCTGGGCCTGCGCCGGGTGCGCGAGCTCGAGGCACTGGCGCGACAGGTCCCCGAGCTGCAGCGCTGGGGGCGGCAGCTGGAGGGCGAGTTGCGGCACTACAGGTGAGCCAGGGGGGAGGGCCTGGGCCCTCGGGTCAGCTGGGGCGGGGGGGGGGGCTTCCCATCCCTTGCGCCCCCCTCTTTCACGTCGTCTTGGAAGACCTGGACCTGGTCTGTCCGCCTTCTGCTCATTGGTCGGTCTGTTTGTCCTTCTTCCGCTCCGTGGCAGCTCCCCATCCAACACCCGACAGTTCCCAGGTCATTATAATGAATTCTTATTTGTCCTCAAACTGATCAATGCACGGATGATAATGGTCCCAGCTAAGGATCGCCCGTCACTGCCTGGAGGCAGGAACGCTCTGAACTAAGCTCTATTTTGGGGTGGGGGGATGTGGCACCTGTGTTCAGGGCTTCCTCCTGATGGGCGCTAGGGATGGAACCCAGGTCCGTGGCCTGCAAGGCAAGTGCCCGGCCTGCTGTTCTCTCTCCAGCCTTTGAACTAAGTTCTGTTTTGTGGCTTAGCACACCTCGCAGTAGCTCCGTGCCCCAGTTCTCCAGAGGAGGAAACAGGTTCAATGGCCTCATGTGTTGGCTCCACCCTGGAGAGGAAGCTGGCCAAGGGGCCAAGTTCAAATCCTCGCGGAGCTGGTGACAGATGTATGGCCTTGGGCATGTCACTGGCGCACTCCAAGCCCGTTTCCTCTCCAGTGAAAGGAACACAAGTATTGCATGGGGCAGAAAGCACCTCATCAAAAGCCCCATCCGGCCCCGTGCCTGCCCACCCCGCCCTTCCTGGTGCTCGACCAGGTGGGCGCACCAGATTTCACTCTCTTCTGTGCAGCTGTGCTGCCACGGGGAGCAAGACCCGAGAAACCCTGATCAGTCCTTACTATGAATTCTTATTTGTCCCCAAACTGATCAATGCACGGATGATAATGGTCCCGGCTGCACACCCGCAGCAGGCTCGGGAGTGGGCAGAGGGCGGAGGAGCTGGAGCTGAGGGTGTCAAGATGGGCCACAAGGTCTTCAGCCTTCCCTGCAAGGCGCGAGCAGCCGTGCAACAGCTTCAACCTAGGAGGCGTCAGCAGCAGATGCTCATTTGAAAACCATCAGAATCCTGGCCCGTGTCGAGACGGAGTCCCGGGAGGGCGTGGCTCAGACAGGGGGCGGGCCCTGGGGGCGTGGCTTAGGCTTCAGAGGCATCTGATTGGCCCAAGCGGGAGGGCGGGGCCGTCAGAGGGTTGCTTGGAAGCTGGTCCCGCCCCGGTCCCCGCTGGGTCTGGGCCTGCGCGCAGGCGGTGGGGGTCTTTGAGAAGGTCCACTCGGGGCTAGTCCCCGCGGCCCCGATGTTTGGAGAACTACTTCCTGTTTGCATAGCTGGGCGGCCGCGAGTAGCCCCTTTTGGCCGAAGGCCCACGTGCAGCCTTGGAACCTTCTCCAAGAGCAGCAGTGAAGAGACTTGCTTTGTTTGGTCCCAGGGTGAACTGTGCGTTTCGGAGAGACTCCCAGGCACCTGCGGAGTCGCCACTCCGAGAAGATGGCTCTGCTCGGTGGGTTTCCAGCCACAGCGCCGTTTATGCAACCCAAGAGCGTGCCAAGGCCAGGGCAGTTTATCCCCATTTTACAGACTGGAGAAAGGGCGCCCTGAGAAGTATTGCACCCCAAACCACACTCTCTAAACATCCAAGTGCGTTCTTCCTTCCACTTGGCCTTGGAATTCGGGTTACAAGCTGTACCTCCAGTCACCACTACTCCCCACCCCACCCCCTAGCCTCCTGCCGTGTTGATGGTCCTTGTTGAGGCCCCACAGGAACTTGGCCTTTGTATTCAGGGAAATGCCCACCCCCCACTCCTCCATCTCCTTAGCCAGAACAGTGAACATGTATGAGTCTGAGTCAAGCTATGGTGCCCCGCCCTCCCCAACTTGGGGTTACTCTCTGGAAAATGGGCAGCAGATATAGCAAGGAGCTTTTTTTTGCTTTTTTCTTTTTTTTTTTTCTTTGCTTTTTGGGTCACACCTAGTAATGCTCAGGGGTTACTCCTGTCTCTGCACTCAGGAATTACTCCTGGCAGTGCTCAGGGAACCATATGGGATGCTGGGAATCGAACCTGCGTCGTCCGCGTGCAAGGCAAACGCCCTACTCTCTGTGCTATTGCTCCAGCCCGCAAGGAGCTTTGGAGAAGGTGCCTCAGGTGTGAGGAACTAGGAGCCGGGAGAGTGAGTGTATGAGAAGCTCTGTGGAGATGAGCCGCGGCTCCAGCTCCTTTCCATGATGGCTCCTAGGTCTGGGCAGTCAGCAGGGACAGTGTATGCCTCTGGGGTAGAGCTCATGCTTTGCATGGGATACCCATCCTGGCATGATTGAGCATATGGGTGTCGTGGGGAGGGCCTGGAACCGTTGATACTGGTGGTGATGGTTGAGTGTAGACCCCCCATGCATCCCCAGCACTTGCAACCACCCATAGTCAAGAGCCTGGGAAGGTGGGGGTGGGTTGGAAAGGTAGTAGGGCGCATGCCTTGCATATAGCCAACCTGGTTTGATCCCCAGCACACCATATGAGGTTCCCCAAGCCCTCCAGCAGTGATCCTGATCACTGCTGGATGAACCCACCCACACCCCCCCCCACACACACACATAAAAAATAGGGCCCGGAAGGTGCCTTCCCCAAGAAATAGATGTCATCAGAGCCTGCAGGTGGCCCCGTAATGCTCCCTCCTAATGGGGAGAAAGGTCTGGGTCACATTGAGCAGCTCCGGACACTTACTGAGTGCCAGCTGTGTGCCAGCCCGAGGCTGGGCCCTGTGAGCTCGTGGAACCCTGCACTGTATTTGCCTGCACTTGGTCTCTGAGAAGCCAAGAGCACAGGGCACAGGGCATAGGGACACAGGAGTCACACCCGGCGAGGCCAGGCTGGTTTGGAGGTGCCTCTGTCTTTCAGGGATTCTGGAAATGTCTGCAGGCGGCATGATAGCCAAGAGGGATGGGTGAAAGTATCTCCTCTGCTTTTGCAAAGCAAGTGCTGGGAGCTCGGGGGATGGCCCCGTGTGTGGGGGTGGGGTCCCCTGGGCCTGCAGACTGGAGGAGACTGGGGAAGGGCCCCACCCCCAGACCAGAACCCCCATATGCCACTTAAGTGGCCTCACTGTGGAATGTCTCCAGGTGGTCTGCAGATGTGTTGAAGTGTTGGGGGCAGGGAGGGGGGAGGGCAAAGTGCAGTGAAAGTGGAAGGTGGGAGAGGAGGAAGAGAAGAGAAGGAAGAGGAGGAGAAAGAGAAGGAGGAGGAGGAAGAGGAGAAAGAAGAAGAGGAGAAGGAGCAGGAATAATCGAATGCTAGGAGATACCACTTAAAGCCACTCTCTTAGAATGAATCGCCCAATTGCCCATTCCCGACACTCCTTAAAGTGTTTTCTCAGACACTGATCACCTGTGTTTTTTTGTTTTTTGCTTTTTGGGTCACACCCGGCAAATGCACAGGGGTTCCTCCTGGCCCTGCACTCAGGAATTACTCCTGGCGGTGCTCGGGGTGCCATATGGGATGCTGGGAATCGAACCCGGGTTGGCTGCGTGCAAGGCAAACGCCTTACCCGCTGTGCTATTGCTCCAAGCCCGTGACCACCTGTTTTCAGCAACATGCAGGTTGGCCACGGTTTCTCCCCAGGGAAGCAGACTACTGGGGTTGGCTACTGTCACAAGGTCAATCCCCCTAACTCCCCCCAATCGACCCCCCCATGTAGGGCTCGGCTGAGCTCCCCTCTCCTGGCTCCGCCATCTCCTTCAAACCACCTTTCAGCAGCCCCATGTCCCGTGGCTGGGTGGGCGCTGCGTTCCCTCCCACACCTGCCTCTGGTTGTCCTGCCCAGTGCTCAAGCGAAGCAGGTTCTCTCTCTGGGACCTGAAGACTGTAACATTTCCGCACCCAGGATCCAGGGATCTCGGGGGGTGGGGGAGAGACGTCAGTTTCTCTGGGGTTCCACCTCTGCCTTTTCTGCTGCGATGCCAGTTTCCAGGTTTGCCTGGGGAGTTGGGACTGCGAACCCCAGATCCCGGGGAGCTGCCCGACCCTGCAGTTGTAGGGCTCCCTTAGGAGAGGTCTTCCGTCTGCTTCCACCAGGGCCTGGCTCCAGGTTGGGGCAGGGGAGCTTCCAGGTGGTGCTGGGGGTCCGAGACCAGCTGGCCGGCCCATTCGATGCAAGGCCCCAGTGGAACTGGGTCTCAGAGACTGTCCCCAGGGTTGCGGGAACCATGCAACGCTCAAAGCCTGTGCCTCAAGCTCATTCCCCAGTCCCTTAGTTAGTGCTCACTGCCTTGATGGTTTATGAGCTGCTTCTGGTGGTGCTCCTTATTTAGTGCTCACTGGCTTGACGGTTTATGAACTGCTTCCGGTGGTGCTCCTTAGTTAGTGCTCACTGGCTTGACGGTTTATGAACTGCTTCCGGTGGTGCTCCTTAGTTAGTGCTCACTGTCTTGACGGTTTATGAACTGCTTCCGGTGGTGCTCCTTAGTTAGTGCTCACTGCCTTGATGGTTTATGAACTGCTTCCGGTGGTGCTCCTTAGTTAGTGCTCACTGCTTTGATGGTTTATAAACTGCTTCTGGTGATACTCCTTAGTGCTCACTGCCTTGATGGTTTATGGACTGCTTCCAGTGGTGCTCCTTAGTTAGTGCTCACTGCCTTGATGGTTTATGAGCTGCTTCCGGTGGTGCTGTGTGGTGCCAGGGCTCATGCCCAGGGATCCCACATATGAAACCTACACGCATTCCTTCAAAGCATCTTGGTTGCTTTTGGTGCTGAGTTTTCTGTTGGTTTGGTTTGGGCTTTAGGGCCACAGTCAGGGGCTCAGGGGTGCTTGGCGGCTATGCCCTGTGGGCGTCTCTCTGGCCTCTGGGTCTGTGGGGAGCCTGTTCCTCAGTGGGAAGGGCCCCGTGCACAGGAAGCGCAGCACAGATGCGGCCACCTGGGGCTTCTCTCGCCTGAGTTCACAGACGGGGCAGCCTGGACAGTCCTGGATGCCTCTTGCAGGCTCCTGTTGCTGCCCTCACTGTGCTGACCCCCGTGGCCTGACCCCAGGCCCACCCCTGCCGTTTGCGTCTTGGCCCCATCGTCTGCTCCCCACAGAGGCCGGGTTCTCCCCCTCCTTGTCGCCTCGTCTGTCTTCTTTGAAACGCTCCACGGTATCCAGCTTGTCCGTGTGTGGAGATGGGAAGGGAGTTTCCACAGGCCCCGGCTGAGAGAGCAACAGGAAACACAGGTCTGCTCCCGAGTCTGAACTGAAAGTTGGTGTTAGACCATTTCACTTTCCCGAAAACTCGGGCATCAGAGAAATTAGTATCCAGGGCCTGCGGGGTCCAGGTGCTCACCCAGAATCCCCGAATGTGGAGTTCTGCTTCACTCTTGGGCCATCTCTCTCCTGGAGTCAGACCCTGGGATGCTCACCCCTCCAGTGCTCCCTGTCTGGGAGAAGGCTCCTCTCTCAGCTGAGGATCCCCTGGAAGTCTCAGAACTTCTTCATGCACCCCTGGAAACAGGGTTCACCCACGACCTCATCCCAGTAAGTTGTTCTGATTGGCCAAAGCTTAGTCCTGTGCCCCAGCCAGAGCCAGTCCATGCAATCTGGAGAGTCAAGGGCAGGCGAACCCCATATGTCCTCACACATCCTGAACTCGGACCCCTCTGGAGGCCACGGAGGATCCCGGAGAAGGGGTAGCTAAGAAGGCAGGTTGCTCTGAGTCCACTTCTCCGGGTGGCAGGGGACATGGGGTGGTCAGGGGCACGCTGCGCCTTCAGGTGTGTCTCTGGGTGGTGGGAATTTGGAGAGCCTGGGCAGAAAGGAGCCCTCTGGGGTCTCCTGCCCCATCCCAGGAACCCCCCAGCCCCGGGGAGGAAGCCCAGGTCTTGCTGCCGAATCTCTACAGGCTGGTGAGGAGACTGTGCATGGGACAGGCACAAAGACCAGTTGGCACCTGGGCACACGCTGGCCTTGAGAGTGTCCCGGCAGAAAGGGTATGGGCATGCAGGCTCTGGCTCATCCTAGGGTCTGGGCCTGGAGGGGCCTGGAGGGGGGACTCCTAGCTCGGTGGCCTGTCTTCTCTTAAAGCCGTCACCATGTTCAGCCCACCGTGCCTGCCCCGTCGTCTCCCTGGGACTGCTGGCCCTGAGAACAGCCCCTGGATGGTTGCAGAGAGGGCAGCCGCCTGGCCTCAGCGACTCTGTTGCTGGGAAGGATGAGAAGGCCCAGGCAGAGGAGGGAGGACGGGCCACCAAGGAGGGGATACGAAGAGTGCCACCTCCTTCTTCCAGCCCTGAGGGGCAGCCCCGCCTGACCTGAGAGAGGGGCAGGGAGGGAGGAAGAGGGACAGTGAGGCTGGGGGCACCATCTGGAGCTGGAGGATGTGGTTGGTTGTTGAAGATTCCGTTACCCTTGGAAGTGGATGTGGGGGGAACCAAAGCCTTTCTCGCATTACAAAGGGACAGTGGGACACCTGCCCCCCCCCCAGTGTAGACAGGCCAGGGAGGGGGAGAGAGGGAGGGCAGCAGTACCTGGACTTGAATCCCGGCTCTCTCTCCCTCTCCCCCTCATGTCTCTCTCTCTTTCTCTCTCTCTCTCTCTCTCTCTCTCTCTCTCTCTCTCTCTCTCTCTCTCTCTCTCCCCTCTCTCATATGTCACCCTCCTCCCCTTTGCCAAATTCTTTTATTTGTTGTTGTTATTTTGGGGAAGAGCCACACCCAACAATGCTCATAACTTATTCCTGGTTCTGCACTCAGGAATTACTCCTGGTGGGGCTAGGAAACCCTACGGGATGCTGGGGATGGGGGATGACTTGGGATGCTGGGGAGATTAAACCCGCCATGTGCAAGGCAAGCGTCCTCCCCACTGTGCTGTCGCTCCAGCCATATTCTGCCCCTCATCCCAGTGCCTCTGATATGAGGCCTTGAAGATGCAAATCTTGAGTGAGAGGGGCTGGAGCGATAGCATAGCGACGAGTAGGGCGTTTGCCTTGCACGCAGCCAACCCGGGTTCGATTCCCAGCATCCCATATGGTCCCCTGAGCACCGCCAGGAGTAACTCCTGAGTGAAGAGCCAGGAGTGACCCCCTGTGCATTGCTGGGTGTGACCCAAAAAGCAAAAAAAAAAAAAATCTTGAGTGAGAAGTGGGTTGTGCAGTGACAGAAAGTGGGTCCTGTGTACGCCACCGTCACTTCCAGAGGACCCGGTATCCTCCTCTCTAAATTGGGGGGTGCCACCAGCAATGATCCACCTTACAGGGTATCTGAGGATTCAGGGTGTCCCTTCGCGCTGGGTAGTGCGTCACAAAGACTGGCAGGGCAGGGAGGTGGGCACGTGCCTCTCAGGCATAAGGACCCGGATTCAATACCCGGCATTGCTTGGTCCCCTGAACACCACCTGGAGTCTCCTGGTGACTCTTGACCATCTCTGGGTCCATGCAGTGCACATCACAGGATCCAAATATTGAGCCCTGCAGCCTAGTGGGTGTCAGCAGGAGTGGCCCCCAGGCCCCTGCACATGGTGTGGGAGGTTCCCCATCCCCTAGTGAAGCATAAATTGCAGATCACTGTAGCACTGTCCTCCCATTGTTCATTGATTTGCTCGAGTGGGCCCAGTAACGTCTCACAACAAATTGTGAGACTTGTTGTTAGTGTTTTGGCAATATGTCATGGGTAGCTTGACAAACTTTGCCGTGCAGGTGAGATACTCTCAGTATCTTGCCAGGCTCTCCAAGAGGGGCAGAGGAATAGAACCCAGGTCGGCCACGTCGGCCGCATGCAAGGCAAATGCCTTACCTGCTGTGCTATTGCTCCAGCCCTAGTGAAACATAAATAAGGTGGGAAATGCTGTTTATGGACGTGCATTCTGCATAGACGTGATGGAAATTAGGTGTTGTTCACGTGGACGGATCCCAGCCCCCAGGGAGTATTCTGTCTATAGAAACCATCCACAGGCAAATAGGCAGCCTTGGTCCAGTGTGGACAAGGCCCTCAGAGAGTGGACAGGTGAGCTAGCAGAGAGAAAGTGTACATGACACGGGTCCCCATCTGGGTCCTCTGGGGGAAAGGTCTGGTGTTGAGGATTTAAATAAATTTTAAATTCAAATAGTGCCCGTCACTCGCTGTGGCTGCCTGCTGGCTTCCCCGCTGTGGCCAAGCCTTCCTGCCCCACACTCCCGAGCCATCTTTAAACCCCGTCTGCCTGGTTTCACTCACTCCTGCTCTGCTCGGCCCAGAGCCTGGCTGCCCGGCCCTGCTTGAGGAAACCACTCGCAAGACTCACAAAGAGAGAGAAAACCCTAAGAAACTGAATCAGAAATGAAAAAGAGGACATCACAACAGCAACCAATGAAATTCAAAAGATCATCAGAGACTACTTTGAGAGTCTGTATGCCACGAAATAAGAGAAACTGGAAGAAATGGATAAATTTCTGGATTCCTACAATCTCCCCAGACTGAGCCCATCAGCCCACCCCCTCCATCAGCCAACCCTTTCCTGCAGAGAAGGTAGCCTGAGCCAGCCAGAGTGACCAGTCCAGGGCCCCTGCGGCCACACAGCCTCTGGCGCAGGACAGGGTAGTGTTTCAGCAGGAGGACGCGGGTCAGACAAAACAACAAACGTTCCTCTGAGCACTTCCCCTTGGAAGTGAAAATCCCACTGCACCAGCATGGCGTCAAGCACGGGCGGATGTGTGGGTCTCAGGGCCTGGTGTGGGAGGGTGGTTTTTTTTTTTTTTATGTCATGTAATGGTTTTCCAGAAAGTCCCAGCCTGCTACCAGTGGATGGAGGTCAAGGTGCTGCTTTTTCAAAGGAGATGTTGTGGGTGGGGGGCTCCTGGCCCAGGAGGGCAGATAGGCTCAAAGCAGTCTCCCTTAGCTGGTCCAGGTACTCTGGGGGGCACTGGGGAGTGGACATCACAGTCCCCAGTGTCCTGATGGGACAACCCGAGGTACGGGCAATCAAGGTGTAAGGGAAATGCAGGAAATAGATATGCTTCTCCGGTGGAAATCACCCTACTGACTGCCTGAGTTGCTAATAACCAAAGCCAAACTCGAATAAGCGCTTTATCCCCTAACGGCCCGAGTGTGTCCTTCAGGTGAGGACGGATCCAAGCGCTCCTGGGGTGGGCTCGCTCCTGGCACTCTTCCCGGTGGCATAACGACTACCCACTAGGGGTGACGGTCCCCCGGGAGCTTCCCTGGCTCTGCAGCTGCAAGTCCTTCATCCAGGATCTCAGAGCATCCCCACAGGGGCCGCACCGTCCTCCAGCCAATCACAGGCCCCCCGGGGAGGCCGGCTAAGCTGATTCGCCCGGTAGGATCATGTGACAACTGGGGCCCATTTCTGATTGGCCAGGTCGGCTAAGCGATGGGAAAGAGGATGGTCCGAGAACAGCTGCCTGGATGGGCCGAGGGAGATGGCCCAGTGGTCAGGGCCACGGGCCTTAGCTGCACCGAGACACAGTTCTGTTTGTTTGGGGACCACACCCAGCGATGCTCAGGGGCTACTCCTGGCTCTGCTCTCAGAAACTACTCCTGGCGGGACTCGGGGAACCCTCTGGGGTGCCGGGGATCAAACCCAGGTCGGCCGCGGTGCAAGGCAAGCGCCCTCTCCGCTGTGCTATCGCTCCAACTCCGGGACAGAATTCTGAGTTGGATCCTTCTGAGCGTGTGAAGGGAGCCTGTTCCCACGGGGTCCTTGCCCAGAGTGGCCAGTGCCCACACCTCTGTGTCATCCCCTCTTCCTGTAGGGCCCAAATCTCAGGACTTCCTTGACCTTGTTCTGCATAGCCCTGGCCTCCCTCTGGCCACTCCCGCATATGCATGGTGAGGCGACAGCAGAGTTCTAACCGGGGACTCTCTTCAGTGAGGATGGTGAGATCAGACAGAAGGGGGGACAGTGACGGAGCAGAAGCAGCCACATGGGCCCCCCGGGTTGGGGCAAAGCTGGCATCAAACCCGAAGACCGCCAGAGGGGGCAGGTCAGGGTTCACCTGGCAAAGTCGTGCCAGGCGGAAGCTGACCCCATGTGGGTGGGCTAACCAGGGGGCAGAGAAAGAGCCTGACACCCCCAAGCAGCCACCCTGAGCCTTGCCCAGCACCAGGTTGAAGCTCCCACCACGGTGCCACTACCCAGGCAGACCCTGGCATGATGAGGGACCCCTAGCTCCAGTGACGAGGGTGGTCTCGACACTCACCTCTAACCTTGCAGCCCCACGTCCTCCCTGTGATCGTCCCCCACACATACACACACAAACACACGCCATCCTGACCACCAGCCCCACCATAGCGGCCACTGGGACCCTCGGTTCCTGGGCTCCCCCCACTTCAGGGAGGCTCCTTGTGTCCAGCCTGTTCCCATCATCTCAGGGCCCCTGGTCTGGCTGTTCTGACTGTGACCACTCCGTGACAAACTTCCTTCCCTGGGGACGGTCAGTTCCGTGAGGTCAGGCCTGCTCCCCTGCTGGACTCCGTCTCCAGCACCAGCATGACAGCTGTGACAAGGGACAGAACATTAGCCAGCAGCCCGAGTTGGCCACTGGGCTGCTGAGTGACCCTACACGTGACCCTGCAGGACGGACGCCAAGTCCCAGCCCTCAAGTGTCCCCATGACCCGAACTGGAGTGGGGACCAGTGAGGACAGTGCGTGAGAGCAGTTCCCAGGCCGTGAGGACCCCCAGGACGGCCCCCCACGCGCCTCCTGATTTATTTTCAGCGCTTCCTCTGTGGCCCCTCGCCTGCATTTCTTCCTTCTGTTGTTCTCTCGTTTCCACACGCCGCTCGCTGCTTCCTGACAGGCTTCTCTCAGGAAATGCCACACAGCAGAGGAAGTGGTGTGCAGGCCTCCAGGACTGCGGGGTGGCCTCGGGGGGCTGAGAGCACCCCCCATACATAGATAGACACACATACACGCACATGTGCACGCACGCACACACATACACACACACATGCACACACACACACACACACACGGGACCCTGGTGAGACTCTGGGCATCCTGTCAGCTCTGCAGCTCTCCAGAAACACACGTAGGAGTCTGAAAGTCAGACTTGGAGGCTGAAAGCTGCCTCTTCCACCCATTCCAGAAAGAGCTGGCCCCTGTGGGCGCGGGGGTCTGCGATGTCCCTGGGGTACAGCTCCCGGGTGCTGGGACACTAGTCTATAGCCGTGGTAAAGGACAGAAGTCCAGGACATCAGTACCTTTTAGTGGACAGTCTCGGGAACCCGAGAGACTGAAAGGGCCCAAGATCAAGGCTGAAGCACCCCTAAGATAAAGAGGTACTGGGGCCAGGGAGATAGCGCAGCTGGTAGGGTGGTTGTCCTACACGTGGCCAACCTGTGTTCAATCTCCAGCACCCCATCGGATCTCCCGAGCACCGCCGGGAGGGATTCCTGAGCGCAGAGCCAGGAGTAACCCCTGAACATCACTGGGTGTGGGACCCCGACCAAAAAAAAGAGGTGCTGGGACTGAGCCCAGACTCCAGGGCGCAGGCCCCAGGCTCCCTGTAGACTCAGGCAATGGAGAACACGGCTCTTTTAGAAGGGACTTTACACGGACGGAAGGGAAACAGCACTGGGGCAGGGCCCAGCCTGGCGCTCCAGGGGAGGCTCGCGTCTGGGGAGGAGACAGAGGCAAGCCCCCCTCAGCCGGGGCTGGGTGTTCCTGCCGCTCCCCCTATGTGCCCACACACCCTGAGCACTGCAGCCTCTGAGCACTGCAGCTTCTACTGAAGTGGAGGCTTTATCCTGGTAATGAAGCAGAGGCCCAGAGCGCAGGCTCTGAGGGCAGAAGCTGTCTGGAAAGTATCTGAGGAGACTGGTGGCGGCGCCGGAGGCTGGTCTGAGCAGGAGAGACCCTGGTCCTTGGTCTGGGGCGCCTGCTGGCTGGCCAGCAGGTTCTGTCCTGCACTGGGCAGGATCGTGTCTCTGCCTGGCCTTGTGCTGCCATGGACAGGGCCTCTCCCCTGCTCATGAGTCCAGCTTGCCCATTCGGGGTCTCCCCTGCTAGGGTTTTCAGGCCTCAGAGCCGCCCCCCAATCTCAGCTGCCACCTCCTTGTAAGAAAGTGCTGGAGATGGTGTGGTCGCTGCTAACAACGACCTCAGGGGCAGCTCGTGCCCGAGTCTCAACCACTGACACCCCGGTGCCAAGGCGGCAGGGGACCAGCACAGCTGGAGGACACAGCTAAGTTTCTGGACATCTGCTCAGGACTTTATGTGCACGACCTGAATGCTCGCAAGCAGTGCAGGGCACCATTGGTCTCTCCCTGGCGCAGAAGCTTAAACCAGAAGGTGGTGCCTCAGAAGAGGGCCAGGAGACTCAGTTTCTTCACAGCTCACTGACATCAGAGAGGACACAGTTCTCCCCCCTCCTCAGCTCACAGTCTTGCACATCAACAAAGTCCTCAGGGTCACAAAACAGCTGCCATGGCCCCAGCCTTTACTGCCACATCCATGGGCTTCACTGCCACATCCTCAGACAGAGAAATAATGACCTCTTTTATTTTTTTTTAATTCCCCCCTTTTTGGGCCACATCTAATAATGTTCAAGGATGACTCCTGGCAGTGCTTGAGGGAACCATCTGTGGTGCTTGGGATCAAACCAGGTTCGGCCACATGCTACCTCTCCAGCCCGTGACTTGTTTTGACTTCCGTTTTCCCAGAGCTTGCCTTGGCAGCCTTCCCATCCCCCGTCCGCGACCAGAGTCCCACCATACGCCTGTTTCTATGAATGGGAAGGAATCCACACGCTCTACTTGAACCAGTCCTGTCTCCCTCAGGAGAGCAGAGCTTGTGCTGGCCAGGGCAGATGGGGCGTGGCCGGGTGGCTCTGTTTGGTTTCGATGCAACCATAACAAATGACCACAAGTTGGGTGATGCGAAACACCACCCACCGATGATCTCACGGCTCCATGGGCCAGAAGTCTGAGTCCTCTGGGGGCTGAAGTCAGGTTGCCAGTGGCCGGAGGGTCGGGGGAAACATCCGTGTCCACGCTCACGCAGGTGTGGCAGAAGTGGGTTGTTTGTGGTTGGGTGGAGAGTCCCCTTTCCCCTGGGGGGCTGTGGGCTGGGGCCGGAGGCAGAGGGATGCTGCTTCCCAGCCAACAAGGACCCCCGTCCTCCCCGTCCGACTTCCAGACTTCCTCTCCCGCAGCAGGCCAGGAAGCTCTCTGCTGGCCCCGGGCCTCGGAGCGGAGCTGGGCCTCGTCTTCCAGTCAGAACCAGCTGTCCCCGCGACAGTGGTGGCCACTTTCACAGCTTGCAGGAAATTGGGGGGAAGGGGCGGTTATTTCTCGACATTCTGCCCACGCCATCATCAACCATAGCTCCCACAAGGCAGATGTTTCATGAGCAAGAAAGGCGAGACCCGACCGGAGCGATGGTACAGCGGGGAGGGCATTTGCCTTGCACTCGGCTGACCGGGGTTTGATCCCCGGCAGCCCGTGTATTGCCAGGAGTGATTCTTGAATGCAGAGCCAGGAGGAGCTCCTGAGCATCGCCAGGTGTGACCCAAAAAGCCAAAAGAGGAAAGGGGAGACCTGGAGGGCGGGGGCAGGAGCTCTCAGCCTCCAGCAGACCCCAGCGCCAGACCCCTGCAGCAGGGCCGGTCAGCCAAGCATCCGGAGGCCCGTGGACCCCGTGGCCAGGCTGCAGGGCCAGGCTCAGGCGGAAAGCAAGGGCAGGCCCTGTGGGTACGAGAGCAGCCTTGCTCCTGCAGTATCCTTTGACCACTCCCGCACGGTAGCTCTCACGACCCCGGACACCAGACTCTGCCGATGGGTGCGGGTGAGGCCCCTGTATGGACCTTCACAGTGACACGCCGACACCCGCCTCCTGCACACCCAGGGGACACTCTGCACTGGCCACTCTGGAAGGTCCCTGCCCACCCCCGAGAGGGTCCATCTCCCCCCATCTTCCCCACCCCATTGCAGACGGGCAGGAGATTCCCTGGAATACACACCCGGATATGGAAGGGAAGGGCCGCAGGAGGCTTAGACATAGTTCAACCAGGAGACACTGGCCAGGGGCTGGACGGCTGGCACAGCGGGGAGGGGGCTTGCCTCACATGCAGCCGACCCAGGTTCGACCCCCTGCATCCCAGGCCTGCCAGGAGTGATCCCTGAGCACAGAGCTGGGAGTAACCCCTGAGCTCTGCTTAGGATGTGCTCCCTCCCCGCATCCCCCCCAGAAAATAAAAAAGAAACACCAGCCAGCCCCCGAAGTTCATAGTCATCACCCATCCTGCCAGATTCTTTTTTTTTTGTTGTTGTTTTTATAATTTATTTCTTTATTGAATCACTGTGGGAAAAGTTACAGAGCTTTCGGGTTTAGGTCTCAGTCATGTAAGTATCAAACACATTTCCCTTTACCAATACTTATTTTTAACCGTGAACCCCAATAGAACCCCACCTCCCACCCCTCCCAATTCCTGTGAGGCAGATGAGTTCTAGTTAATACTCTGTCTACTTTGGCTAGATACATTGTTTCGATAGAAGATGCACAATTATTGTTTAGAGTTTACGACCCCCCCCCCCACAATCAGACATGCTGAAACAGCGTTGTCAAATGATTTGCTTTCTACAACTTGGTTTAAGAATAAAATGATGTCGCGCGGCCGCTATTGCGGCCACGCGGTTTTGAATTTCTGCTATTTTACTTATTAACCCTGGAAGAATTTCTATTAAAAGTTAGATAGTTAAGAGATTGGTTTCTGTGCTCTGGGGCCGGGGCCGTGCCGGAGAGCCGCTCGTGGGGGGCAGCTGGCGACCTCGGTGGGGCGTGGGGGACGGCCCACAAAGCCCCCCTTCCCATGAGGTCCCTGCCGCTCCCACCACCCCCGGCTCAAACCTGCTGTCCACAAGGCTCCCGTGCGGCCGCCATCTTTCTTTCCAGAGAGGAGCGGGCGCCGCCAGATTCTTTGTATCTTGTGAGTTTTGCTGCTGAATTTGGGCCTGGCTCTGGCCCTGGTCCTAAACCACAAAGTGGTTCTTTCACTTCTGTCTGCACATTGTCTGTCCTTTCGGCCATTTACGTACCAGCAGTCTCCCCTTCCGCGTGGTCTGGGTAGGACCCCGCTTGAATTTTGTTTTTGCATTGCTGGGTCAACACAGAGCCTCGTCTCTGCTCTGTGCTCTTCCCCTGGGCTCCATCCATGCTCCTGCCGGCTGGATTTTCTCCATGTGGGCTGGTGGGGTGCGGGGTGGGGGGTGGGTGTCTGTATCATGGGGGGCGGAGGAGAAGCCCAGGCCGGCCCTTTGTCATGTTCATCCTAGAGAGCAGATCCCCATCCAGACGATTCCAGAAAGGACTTGGGGCTGCAACAAGATCCTCGCTCGGGGGGCTGGAGTGATAGCACAGCGGGGAGCGCGTTTGCCTCATACGCAGCTGACCCAGGTTCGGTTCCCAGCATCCCCTATTCTCTGAGCACTGCCAGGGGTAATTCCTGAGTGCAAAATCAGGAGGAAGCCCTGAGCATCGCCAGGTGGGACCCCCCCCCCCAAAAAAAGATCCTCGCTCAGGGTCTGGCCTGTGAGCGCGTCCAACAAAATTCGAGTTTGGGACGATCCCAGGGAGAGCAGCTCTGTCCCCGCGCTGGGGTACCAGCGAGCTGAACTGGCGGCTTCCAAGGGACAGTTAGGCCCAGGCCCAAAGATGGGTCGCTGAGACATTGAGCAACCTAGAAGTCAGCATCATGCCTGGAACCTTCTGTGATGATGCGACAGGACCGGAGCTGCTGTGTCCAATGTGGGAGTCAGCATCAGGTCACACGTGGCAGCACCTGAACCCAGGAGCCACGTTCTGCTTTATTTCATCTTCACACAGTTGAAGTGTCCTGTGGTTGGTTGGTGGCTGTCATCTTGGACTGGGTAGGGCAAAAAAAGGAAAATGAGCAGAGAAGGGCCCTTGGGTAGAACCCGGACTCGGCCGCGCTCTCCCCCACCCCCCTGTCTTGTCACTTCCTCGAGGAGGGGTCTGTCGCTGGAGACCTTGAGGGAGGAACCAGAAGGGCCAGGCCCGGAGGGAGAAGGACATCTGGGCCTTGTCAGGTTGTGTAAGCCATGGGCAGGGAGCCAGATGTGACCACTGGCCAGCAGCAGGCGGAGGCCATCAGCGGCTCCTGAGGACGTGGCCAGCTGGAGAGAACGCCCGGCCACACACGGGGCCCTCAGGCCGGAAGCAAGGGTGTGAGGGGACCTTGGGCAGCCGCCCAAGCCCGCTTTCCCCCAGAACGGGCTGGAGCAGTAAAGGGGAGAAACTCTGATACCTGATGAAGATGGGCAGCTTTGAGGGCCTCAGGTGCCCCCCACCCCTCAGCGTGGCCCCCAAGTGCAGTGGGGTGTGGCTGTGGGGTCTCAGGCCAGTCGTGGGGGCTGTGAAGAGCCGGGCCTGGCTGGACCCTGGCTCTGTCTCTGCTGTCCTGTCCTGCCCTGACACACACCCGCCTCGGTGCAGAGGAAGGACAGAAAACGAACTTGGGGTCAAAGGAGAAATGGGGTCAGAGGCTGACAGGAAGTAAGATCCGGCTAGAATTCACTAACTTTGCATTTTCTCTTTTTTCCTCCTTACTTTCTATTCCTGCGGGAGAGTTTAGCCTTTTGCTAGAAGAAATCCTATTTCCTTTGGGAAACGTGTTAGTAAACAACAGGGCCTGAGCCCTGGGATGTCTCCTTCTGGGGAACCTGCACCTCATCTTGTGACGTGGGGCAGAGGGGCACCGCGCTCTCACGGGGTGGGCAGCACCCCGGTCCAAGCTGGGCTTGATCCCTGGGACCCCATCTGGTCCCCTGAGCTTAATAGGAGTGATCCCTGAGCGCAGAGCCAGGAGTGAGCCCTGAGCACCGCCAGGTGTGACCCCATCCCCCACATACACAAAATTAGATTAGGACCAGACCATAGTACAGCAGGTAGGGCACTTGCCTTGCACACTGCCGACCCGGGTTCAACTTCTGGCCCTCCACCCGTAGGATCCCGGAGTACCACTAGGAAAGATTCCGGAGTGCAGAGCCAGGAGTTGCCTCTGAGCCTCACCAGGTGTGGCCCTAACACAGAAGCAAACCGAAATATTTCCTGTCCGGACCACTGACACAGGGGCATGAGGCTGCGGTGTCGGGTCTCTGCACCCCTGAGGAAGGGTGTGTGACTCCCAGTGGAGCCTCTCACACTCTCCTGGGATGGGTAAGAGACTGCAGGAATAAGCGTCCAAGGTGACGTTTGCAAGCAACACTGCTGAGTGAGGGGAAGCAGAGGTGGAGGTGGACAGGTCCTGGGGGTGTGGGCTCAGCTTCTGGTCCCTGATTGGCCGGACCCCTCACCATCTCTCCACCCTGATTGCCGGGGTGCCCGCGCCATCTCTCGGCCCCGGGTGTCTCTCAGCCAGGGGTTGGTACTTAAAACGCGACCGCATTCTGGCACGTACCCCAGCCACGAGCAGTGCGGCCCAGTGAGGCCCTCCCATCTGTCCTCCCTGCAGGCCCTCGTCCCCAGGTCCCTGCTGCTGTCCTCTCTCCGCCCAGCCCTCGTGGGTGAGACTCAGGCCCGAGCACAGGGCCAGGTCCAGAGACTGAGGCGTCTCTGCTCTCCCTGGGCCCTTTCCTGGGCCTCCAGTCAGAGTCTGACTTGGGGGTGGGGGGGAGGTCACCAAACCCATGGCCCCCAGGGCGCTATGCGAGGGAGGAGGGACTCGGAGGACGAGACCCAGTGGTGCAGGAGACTGTGGGTGCATCTGGGCAAGGAAGAGACGTTGCCACTCCTGTGGGTGCTTGAGACAGATTCTGGTTGGTTGTTGTTGCTTTTTGGGTCACACCCAGCGATGCACAGTAGCCAGGGGCTACTCCTGGCTCATGCACTCAGGAATTAACTCCTAGAGGTGCCTGGAGGACCATATAGGGTGCTGGGAATCGAACCCGGGTCAGCCATGTGCAAGGCAAATGCCCTACCCGCTGTGCTGCGGCTCCCACCCCAGATTCTGGTTGTTGTTTGTTTGGGGGCCACACCCGACAGTGCTCAGGGCTTACTCCTGGCTCTGTGCTCAGGAATGACTCCTGGCAGTGCTTGGGGGACCCTATGGGATGCCGGGGATCGAACCCCAGGACGGCTGTGTGCAAGGCCAACGCTCTCCCCGCTGTGTTATCGTTCCGGCACACCCCTGGTTCTGGTTCCTGAAGGAGCTGCGGTGAGGAGCAGTGGGGGAGTGACGGGGGGGGGGGGCAGGGTGGAGCCCAGCGCACCCCGAGGCAGTGGGGGAGTGAAGGGGGGGCAGGGTGGAACCCAGCGCACCCCGAGGGCCCCACGCAAACAGCTTCTCTGTAGCCGGCTGATTCTTGGAAAATTCCAGAGTGCGCGCTCATGGGTCCCGCTCCCCAGAACCCGTGGCTTCCTCTCGTCCCCCCTCCCCCTCCGTGCCCGTGACCCGGAGTCGCCTAAGAGGAGGCAGCAGCAGCTGGGCCGGGTCATTCCAGAGCCTCTTTCCAAGCTGTCTGCAGAGGGAGCCGAGGCCGAGGGTGTGCCCGGCTGCCCCGTCCCCCGCTGCAGCTGGATGGGGTCACTCGAGGTCTCGGGGCGTGTTGGGGGTGCTCAGACGGTTGCCCTGGGCAACTGCGCCTGGTACTCAGCGAGCCACCGGGCATTACTGTTACAGCAGGAGGCTGGAGCAGTGTCAGGGGTCCAGTATAACCGCGGCAGCCTGTGCTAAGAAAGTCCCAACGGGGCTGCTCCTCCCCCCACTCGGTGCTCGGTACAGCTGTTAAGTGATTCAGGGGGAAGGAAGCGTCTATTGGAAACTGTCGCCTCGGCGCGCTTCAAAATGCCTCCACTGGGGGGCAGCAGTGAGTCACAGGCGCTGAAGGGCGTTCACCTACCCCAGAGATTCTGTGTTACATACCGGTGATAAATCTACTGCAGATCTTTGGGGTGTGGGAGAGAGGGGAGGGCACAGTCTACAGTGCTCATGGGCCTTGCAGTGCCGGGGATCAAACCCAGGGCCTCTCAAATGCCAGGCATGTGCTCTGTCCCTTCAGCTGCATCCCTGGTCCAGTAATACAAATATTTTGACTTTTGGGATCACACCTGGCCGTGCTCAAGGGTTACTCCTGGCTCTGTACTCAGGAATTACTCCTGGCAGTGCTCGGGGGACCAAACCCCAGTCAGCCGCGTGCAAGGCAGCGCCCTCCCCACTGTAATATCTCTTGGCCCCAGTAAATTCATTTTAATTTTTATTTTATTATTATTATTATTATTATTATTATTATTTGCTTTTTGGGTCATACTCGGCATTGCACACGGATTACTCCTGGCTCATGCACTCAGGAACTACCCCTGGTGGTGCTCGGGGGACCATATGGGATGCCGGGAATCGAACCCGGGTTGACTGCACCAAGGCAAATGCCCTACCCATTGTGCTATCTCTCCAGCCCCAGTAAATTCATTTTTTAAAATTTATTTATTTATTTTTTGCTTTTTGGGTCACACCCAGCGATGCACAGAGGTTACTCCTGGCTCTGCACTCAGGAATCATCCCTGGCAGTGCTCAGGGGACCATATGGGATGCTGGGAATCGAACCCGGGTCGGCTGTGTGCAAGGCAAACGCCCTACTCGCTATGCTATTGCTCCAGCCCTGTAAATTCATTTTTAAAGGAGAAAAGTTCTTCCACTGAAACTCCTCTCCTGCCAGGAAACTCATGACCTCTCGATTCTGGCCTGTCCCAGGCCAGGTCAGAAGCCCTATAAGGAGATGCTCCTTGGGGAGCTTAAGCGGCTAATTTTTAACTCCCTGCTCCCGTCTCTGCTCCTGCTTTCACAGTAGACGTATGTATAGATCCGAGAATTGTCCAGTGACCCCAAATAGTGTCCCATGAACTGTACATGGGTCCTTGTTCCCCAACAATATTTGGTCCTGGAAAATGCACTAAAGTGAATCCACATGAGATCCATTGTAATTACTGTAATTACAATGTGCGATTACAGTTATTGTAATTACCACATTAGCACGCGACAGGGACAAATGGAGATGTTACTGGCGCCCGCTCGAGCAGATCGATGATTAACGGGAAGTCAAGTGATCAAGCGAATCCACATAAAATGGGATCAAAGAGGATAGCAGTGTACCATATCGGACTGAAAATTTCACTTAAAAAAGTCTCTTTTTTGGGGGGGGGGAGGGGTGGAGCCACACCGGCAGTGCTCGGGGCTTCTTCCAGCTCTGTGCTCAGGGGACCATGTGGTGCTGGGGATCGAACCCCGGCCTTGCAGGCAGCCGACCCAGATTCAATCCCCGGTACCACAGAGGGTTCTCTGAGCCCCTCCAGGGGTGACCTCTGAACACAGCTGGGCGTGGCCCCGAAACTAAAGAGGTCGAGGCTTGTGCCCACTGATGACCTTTACCCTTCCCTCGTGATCACAGAGTGGCTGCCATGGCTCCGGAGGACTTTGCGTCCCCACAGGGCACGTGCAGAGGCAGGGAGGAAAGGGCGTGCCCTCTGCTGCTCTGAGGGGCTGCAGGTCTGCTCCAGCTCTCCTCGGAGGAGGCCCTTCCCCTGCACTCACTGAAGTGGAAGCTGCAGCCTGTCTCTGCCCCCTCCCCCCACCCCAGAACACAGGAGGCTCTGCCTGCAGGCCACTGGGGGCACATCCTGGACTGCAGCCTGTGCAGAGGCGGGAGGGGCCAGGGAGGCTGCTGGGGGCCTCCCCTCCCTCAGCCCGAGTCTCCCCTGACCACAGGTCAGAGAGCAGCCAGCACCGGACCTCGCCAACAGCCAGCCCGGGGCCGGAGGCCAAGAGCAGTGAGGCTGCAGACGGGGGTCCTGGGGCCCCCGAGTCCCCCAGCGAGCCAGCCTGGCCACCAGACAGCAGCTCCGAGAGCAGCGCCCTGGACACAGGTCTGTCCCGCCCGACGTGCGGCCCGGCCTCCCCCGGGCTGGTCACCGGTGTGCCCAGGCCCACTGCAGGCTGGAGCTGGACTCCCAACCCCCGGGGGCCGGGCTGGGTGGGTGGGGTAAGCACCCCATCCTGAAAGCAGGGGGAGACGGTCACCGGGCCACCCCTAGGAAGGCCACAGAGAGGGGAGGCTCCATCCTGCACGCCTGGGCTGGGAGACGAGGCGTCGGCGGGGTGAGGGGGCACTGAGGTGGGCGCTGCCTGGGACAGGGACCCCCACAGTGCAGGCTGGAGGGGGGCAGCCAGCACCCCCACTCCCACTCCCTGCCCCAGGCATACCAGATGCTCTTAATAACAGTGGCGCCGTTGATGCCACACATGCGTGTACCCTGTACCCACAGGCCTGAACACACGAGCACATGCATACACATGCATGCAGGTGTGTGTGTCTGTGTGCCCACAAGCATCACACACACACACACACACACCCCGTGTCAGCAAGGCCTCAGGACAGAAGCAAGTGGCCTGCCAGGGGCTCACACGTGCCAAGAGCCCAGTGGCTGTGCCCGCTGCCCAGTGCTCTTGGCGGAGGCCAGCGTTGGAGCCATCCACACCCAGCGGGGTCATGCTCCCGGCCTGTCTGAGCCTCTTGAAAACACAGGGTCGCCCGAGCCCCCCGTCTCTGCCTGGGCTTCTCACCGGGCACAGCCCAGTCACACGTGGCCTCTCACGGAGCCCAGAGCCCACGAGCAGGTTGATGGGAAGAAGCTGGTCCCGTGATTCAGACCTGAGAAGGTTCTAGAGCTCCGAGGTGTCAGCTGCCCCTCCCTCCTGCTGCCCGCAGCTGTGCCCAGCGGCCGGGCCCGACTCACTCCCCTGAGCCGGGGGTGGGGCAGGGGGGAAGCAGAGAGCAGGGAGGATGCCCACAGAGGGTGGGATTGTCCCATAAAGGGGCCCGACGCTGGCTGGTGAGGGTCCCTCGGCTTAGCCATGCTGGAGACCCCGGGAGCCCCATGACGACAGCCCTTCGTCCACATTCCCTGTGTTAGCAGGGTGGGTGCCCAGGAAGTCTGTGCCCTTGGGGGGGGCGCTTCTGACACAGCCCCCCCATGCCCACCTCCCGTGGGACGGTTAGACCCGAAGGCACCAGGGTCCATCTGAGGAGGTCATAGACAGCTTGAGCGGCAGTGCCCTCTCAGGGGGCCTCTCCCGGGGCCCTTGGGTGAGGCCCCCAGGGGGTGGGCACGTGGGAGGGGCCTGGCCTCACTGCGGGGCCAGGGGCCAGGGCCTGAGACAGGGCCGCTGACCCCGCCCCATGTCCCCCAGCCTGTGCCTCCCCAGGCGTGGACGAGCAGCTCTTCCGCTCTGTGGAGGGCCAGGCAGCCTCTGACGACGAGGCAACGACCGAGAAGTGGCGAGAGACGCCGAGGCCGAGGCCCCCGGCCACCGTTGGCGGGCTGCTGGCCGGCCTCTCCAGCTGCGGGAGCCGGTAGGTGACCCCCTAAACCAGGCCACTCTCAGCCCCCTTGAGGGTGTCTCCCACTAGGTGGGCATGTCAGGTGGAGCTTCTGGGGACTCTGACCCAGGGTAGAGGCCGACCTGCAGCAGCTGAAGCAGGAAGGAAGAATGTTGCAGCAAGTGCCAAGGCCCTGGGGCTCGTGGAGGGGCACAGGGACCCTTGGGCCCAGGGAGATGGGCCCAACACAGGCCCACTGGGTGTGGCGTTGGCCTTCTTGGGAAGGAGACGGGGTTCCCCAGGCTGTCACAGCCTAGTCCTCCCCCTGACCCCACGACCCCTGGGACGAGCAGACTCTGGAGGCAGCTCCGCACTGGACTCCCCTCTGCTGCAGGTGCAGTGACCGGAAGCTGGTGACCTACTGCATGGACGGAGCCGAGCCCTGCGCTGAGCAGTTGGGGAGCCCGGCCTGCGGCAGGAGGACCGTGCAGCCCCCCGGGGAGGAGGTCAGCCCCTACCCGGGCCCCCTTCAGAGATGACACACAGACTCAGAGGAGATCTGACATGCATTTTGAGGACAAATTAAAGGATTCCTTTCAGATTAGCCCCAGTACAGAACAGGGAACTAGCTAGGTCTGTGTGAGTGTGTGTGTGTGTGTCTGTGTCTGTGTGAATGTGTGTATGCATGTCTGTGTGAGTGTGTGTGTGTCTGTGTGTCTATCTCTGTGCAAGTGTCTGTGTGTCTATGTGTGTGTCTGTGTATCTATGTGTGTGTCTTTGTGTATATGTGTCTTTGTGTATGTGTCTGTGTATATATGTGTGTATATGTGTGTATGTCTGTGAGTATCTGTGTGTGTCTGTGTCTGTGTGTTCCTGTGGTGTGTGTGTGTGTGTGTGTGTGTGTGTGTGTGTGTGTGTATACGCGTAGGGTGTCTCCTGGCTCAGTGCTCAGATACCCGGCACAGCTTTGACCCCACGGCTCGGCTCCGGCCCCCACACAGGAAATGAGGACAGGGAGTTGGGAGCCGCGGGAGTGCATGTCGGCCGTGGTTCGAGTCCTGCTACCGAGGGTCCCTGAGCACTGCCGGGTGACCCTGGGCCGAGCAGCACCCGAGTGGCCCTGTGGCTCCAGGACTGTGTGAAACAGAAGAACCTGGAGTGGCGAGATGACTGCCGGGTGGCTCGGGCAGGGAGTGTCCACCCACCCGGACTCACTCACGGGCGCCCGGGCTGCCTCACCGCAGAAACCCCAGCAGTCTCAGGGCCAACCGCCGGCACCGCGGGGTCCCCTGAGCACTGCGGAAGGAGCCCGAGCACAGCTGGGGGTGGCGCCCCTGCCCCTAAGGAGAAAGCCGCAGTCGGGGGCAGTGACGCGCAGGCGGGCCTCGGGGAGGCGGCGGCGGCGGGGCCCGCGCCCTCGGGTGCCCGGGGTGACCGGCCCGTTGCGCCCAGGCCGAGCTGCGGCGGACGGCGGCGGAGAACGAGCAGCTGCGGCTGGAGCTGCAGACGGTGGAGGCGGAGCGCGTGCGGCTGTCGCTGCTGGAGGAGAAGCTGGTGGACGCGCTGCGCCTGCTGCGGCGGCTGCGGGAGCTGGTAGGGCGCGCGGGGTCCCGCGGCGGGGGCGGGTCCGAGCCCACTCCGGGGGGCCCGTGTCAGCGCCCGCGGGTCTGAGCCCGCTCCCTGGGGGGCCCACGGGGCGGGGACGGGTCTGCACCCGCTCCTCGGGGTCCCGCGGGGCGCCCAAGGGTCCGAGCCCTCTCCCTGGGGTCCCACGGGGCGCCCGCGGGTCTGCGCCCGCTCCGGGGTCCCACGGGCGGGGGCGGGTCCGAGCCTACTCTCGGGGATTCCATGTCAGTGCCCGCGGGTCTGAGCCCGCTCCCTGGGGGGCCCACGGGGCGGGGACGGGTCTGCACCCGCTCCTCGGGGTCCCGCGGGGCGCCCAAGGGTCCGAGCCCTCTCCCTGGGGTCCCACGGGGCGCCCGCGGGTCGGCGCCCGCTCCGGGGTCCCACGGGCGGGGGCGGGTCCGAGCCTGCTCCCGGGGATTCCATGTCAGTGCCTGCGGGTCTGAGCCCGCTTCCTGGGGTCCCACGGGGTGCCCGCGGGTCTGAGCCCTCTCCCTCCCATGGGGCGCTTGTGGGTTCAAGCCCACTCCCTGGGGTCCCATGGGTGCCTGTGGGTTCGAATTCTCTCCCTGGGGTCCCATGGGGTGCCTGTGGGTCTGCGCCCGCTATCAGGGATCTCAGAGAGCACCCGAGGGTCTGAGCCGGCTCCCTGGGGTCCCATGGGGCGGGGGCGGGTCTGAGCCCACTCCAGGGGTTCCCACAGGGTGCCCGTGGGTCTGCGCCTGCTGCCGGGGGTCTCACGGGGCACCCAAGGGTATGAGCCTGCTCCCTAGGGGTCCCATGGGGCGAGGGTGGGTCTGAGCCCGCTGCCAGGATCCCGTGGGGCAGGGCTGGGTTTGCATCCGCTTCCTGGGGTCCCATGGGCACCCACAGGTCTGAGCCGGCTCCCTGGGGGTCCCATGTCTGAGCCCCACTCCCCGGATCCTGCGGGACTGTTGGCTCTGATTCCGGGTCTGAAGCTGGTGGATCCCAGCGGGGAGAGGCATGGTCTTTACCAAGGGGCACCCAAGCTGAGACGGGCACCCCAAGGCCAGGTCCTTGCAGTGTGCGAGCAATGGGCACAGCCACAGGGCCTCCCGCCCAGCCTGTGGGACCCCCGATGCCTGAGGGGGTGGCCCAGGGCTGCCATCAGCTCCCAAACAGTCAACATCCTTCCCCAGAGAGCACCTTAGCAGGGGCAGTGCCTCTCCTGCTGACGGATGGGGGCTGGGCACTCTTCCCCATCCTGCCATGCCCACGTGCGGTGCAGTGAGACAGGGGCAGCCTTGGGTTTGAGCAAGGGGAGAAGGGCGGGGGGAGGGGCCTTAGGTGCTGGACACTCCGACCCTGGAACCCCACTGTCCCCGGGCCAGGCGGAGCCTCGGGCACTGCTGGGTATGGCCAGAACATGTGACCAGGAGAAAGGGGCATTATAGGACTAGAGGGGAGGGAAGGAAAGCTTGGAGGAGTGTGGGTTTATGGACCCAGAACACCCAGGGGGTACGAGAGGCGGGGCTGCCTTTCCGGGCCAGGGGTTTGAGCCAGAACACAGGCGACATGGTGTGAAAAGCAACAAACAGCCCCCCCCCCCCCCCCCGTGAAAAAGGCCCCGGGGATAGCACGGTGGGGACGGCGCTGGCCTTGCTTGTGGCTCACCGGGTCTGCTCCTGGCACCCCCACGGGGTCCCCTAAACCTGCCAGGTGTGATCCCTAAGTGTAGAGACGGGCACTGCTGGTGTGTCCCCCAAGTCCAAAAAGAGAGAACAGTGCTCGGAGCATGGAAGGAGGGTCTGAAGCCAGAGTCCAGAGGGCTGCATGGGCCCCGGCTGCTGGGAACAGAGTGCCACCCCGCGGCAGGCCACCGTGCCCACGGGTCTCAGCCGGCACCAGCCACACACACTTCGTCGGGCAGAGCAGCAGGACAGAGCATCCGGGCAGGTGCAGAGCGGGCAGTACGGCTGGGTAGTTCAGTGCACAGTGCGGCTGCATTGGCACACGCAGGGTCTCCCATGGCCTGGACCCTGCCCTGGCCACTCAGGGTGTCTGAGAAGCCCCTGAGCAGCGTCGCCAGACGAGGGGAGCGGCACAGACTCCGCCCACGGCCTGTCGCCTTTCTCTTGCAGAACATCTCCAAGAAGGCGCTGGGCAAGATTCTGCTGACCACGCTGGATGCTTGCGGGCCCCCCATGGAAGGTAGGAGCGCCCCCTGCTCCAGGACCCAGTCAGTGACTGCAGGACCCCCTGGCCAGAACAGTCTGGCTACGCCCAGGCCCAGCACTCTCCGTCCCAGAAATGCTGTCACTGCTCCTGCTTGGAGCACCAGCGGGAGCACAGCCTCGGCCAGAGGCAGAGAGAGGCGAGAGGGGTCAGGTCACGACCAAGCCTGCTCTCCCTGAGCTCGCTGGGGCCAGGCACTGGGGGGGCGAGTCAGAATGCTCACCCGTGCCTTCACTGCACCCCGAGAAGGAAGGGGTGTAAGTGCCCCCATTTCACAGATGTGGAGACTGAGGCCCGGGAACCAACCCACCACTTCCGGGACTCTGGGCATCTCCCTCTGCGTGACGCTACCCTGTCCTGTTGTGGGACAGCAGAAACACCCTGGGCCCGCTCACGTCCAGCAGAGCCTGACGAGCAGGCCGAGGGTCCCCCCCACCAGGTGCCCCGGGCAGGGCTTGGGCACGCGGAGAAGCCTCGAGCATGAGCTTCTCGTCCTCACTGGGCACTGGAGGGGGAGCTGGGCAGGGTGGGGGCCCAGGGAGCAGGGGGAGGGCACACGCAGGCTGACCCTGCCTCTGTCCTCCAGAGGGCACAGCTGGGCCCGTGGCCACCCTGGACGCCCTGTGCCAAGCCTTGGCCAGCTGCGAGCTCTTCCAGGGAGAGTCGCTCGCACCAGCCCCTGCCGCGCCCGCGCTCCCCAGCCCCCTGCTCCTCTCCTGCTGAGCCTCCGCCTGGCCCTGAGCACCTGCAGTCGAGACGCCATCCCAGCAGGCTCTGCAGTACCCGAACGCTGTCAGGCTAGCTCCACAGCCAGCCACCGCTAGAGAACAGCCTCCACAGAGACCAGCCTCGACAGACCAGCCTTCACCACAGACCAGCCTCTTCTAGAGGTGGGCCTCCACAGAGACCAGTCACTGCTAGAGACCAGCCTTGACGACAGCCCAGCTTCTTGGTACTAGAGGAACAGGAACACCTGGCCCTCAGGAGACCAGCTCAGGAGAGTCCTCCCAAAGGGTCCCCGACCCCGGCCAGCAGAGGGCGCTGCCGGGACGCTGACCTCCTGCCTGGGAGCCTCCTGGGGAAAATCTCCCGCACAGTTGTACAGGCACCCGCCTGCCCCCACCCCAGGGGCCGCGTGACAATGATGCTGGTGCCCTAGGGGCCGGGAGAGCTGGTCAGCATCACCTGCGGCCCTGTGCTTTCTGCCACTGCCAGCCGCACCTGGTCTGGGTCCAGGACCAGGCTAACCACCCTGCACACACACACACACACACACACACACACACACACACACACACACACCTGTCCCCGCCCCCACACTGGGCAGGTAGGACAGAGGCCGCTTCCTCCCCACGGGTCCCGGCAGCCTAGCCGCTCTGCTCCGCGTGGTGGCCCAGGATGTCATTCCTGGGGCGCTGCCCCCCTCCACCTGGCAGAAGCCGGTGACCAGCCTTGCACCTGCCCTTCCACCCTCAGAGGGGAGACGGAGAAGCCTCTTCCCTCGGCTCCCACCTCCGGGCACCCCTTGCACCAGCCCAGGCCCAGCTGCAGGACCAGCCAGGATGGCCACCTAGAGCCGGGCAGCTGTGTGTGTGTTGCGCGGAGGGGAGGGGGGCGTGAGTCAATACTGTCATGGAAAGGGGGAGAGTTTCTGGCTTCCAGGCCCTCGTGTATGAAGCCTGGGGGTCTAGAGAGCTGCACCCCCAAACCTGGAGAGACGGATGAGCAGGACAGGGAGAATCACAAACTACCAGCAAGGAAGCCCTGCTGCGGGGGCCGGGGGGAGGGAAGCCTGGACAGGGCAGTGGTTAGGAGAAGGCTTCGCTCTTGTCAGGGCGCGAGACCCCTGAATGATATGCCAGGTGCCACCATCCGTGGTCACGTGATCCGAGCAGCTTTGTGGCCTGTGACCCCGAGCATGGGACGGCAAGCAGCCTCAGACCGCACCCCAGCTCTGGAGTTCGGACTGGGCCCTGACAGGCACAGACAGACTTGGCCGTGACCCCTGGCCAGCAGCACAGCCCAAAACATTCACAGGCGGCGCCCGTGAGCACATGTGCAAACTCGGGAGCCAACAGAAGGCTGAGTTCCACGGCCAGTACCACGGCCACCGGGCAGGCACAAACTGTGCTGTCCAGCCCGGGTCACTGCAGCAACGTCGGCGGGGGGCAGAGAACGGGGAAGGCTGCAGGGCTCATGTCCAGGGGACCATGGTTTCTGATCTCTCCTGCAGCACCCCAGAGCCTCACGGTAAAGACCAAAGGACAAAGACTGCTGTGCTTCCGGCAGAGGAAGCGTTTGTTGCCTGATAACTGGGAAGGAGGGAGACGTGTGGGGGCCAGAGACATGGTACAGCGGGGAGGGCATTTGCCTTGCATGTGGCCAAACTGGATTCGATCCCTGGCATCCCTTATGGTCCTCCAGCCTCCAAAAGGAGTAATTCCTAAGCTCAGAGACAGGAGTAAGCCTTGAGCACTGTCACTGTCCTCCCATTGTTTATCGATTTGCTCGAGCGGGCCCAGTAACATTGTGAGACTTGTTACTGTGTTTGGCATATCGAATACGTCATGGGGAGCTTGCCAGGCTTTGCCGTGCGGGCGAGATACTCTCGGTAGCTTGCTGGGATCTCCGAGAGTGGTGGAGGAATTGAACCCGGCGTGGACGGGCCAGCTGCATGCAAGACAAACGCCCTACCACTGTGCTATCACTCCACCCGGCCTTGAGCACCAAAAAAAAAAACCAAACAAACAAAAAGTAAGAAAGAAGGTGAGTGCCGTAACAAGTGGAACCCACCTAGAGGACAACAAAAATATGTTCAGCCCAGATTAACTCCAAATAGATCGCAGACTCTTTTTTGTGTAAAATTCGGAACCATCGAACTCCCGGGAAATAACATGGAGGGTGGGGCTGGCATCCAAATGCCCAAGGAATCGCTCTTTCTTACATGCTACACCCCAGTTAATGATCCTTCCAGGCGGTTCCTGTCAAAATTGGAGGTTTCTGCTCAGAGAAAAACTGTCACAGGAAAGAGGATTCAAGTAAGTGCTGGGAGGGGCTGAGAAACCGCACAGCGAGGAGGCATTGCCTTGCAGGCGGCCGACCCGGGTTCAATCCCCGGCATCCCAGATGGTCTCCGGGAGTCACTGGGAGAGGAGCTGGGGCAGCGCTGATCACCATGTCAGCTTACACATCTCCGAATCCACAGGGTGGGACTCAGTGACAGAGCTCATGCCTTGCACATACGAGGCTGTAGATTCAATCCGTGGCACCACACACCAAAAAAAATTACAAAATTTTAGGGGCTAGATCAATAGCACAGCAGGTAGGGCGTTTGCCTTGCACGCAACCAACCCGGGTTCGATTCCCAGCATCCCATATGTTCCCCCGAGCACACCAGGGGTAATTCCTGAGTGCAGAGCCAGGAGTAACCCCTGTGCATCGCTAGGTGTGACCCAAAAAGCAAAAAAAAAAAAAAAATTTGGGGGGCTGGAGCAATAGCATAGCAGGCACTTGCCTTGCATACAGCCATCTGGGTTCAATCCCTGGCACCCCATCTGGTCCCCTGAGCACTGCCAAGCACCTCCAGAAGTGATTCCTGAGTTCAGAAGGAAGCCATGAGCATCTCCAGGTGTGCCCCCCCCCCGCCACCACACACACACAAAGAATGATCCCTGAGTAAAGCCAGGAGTAAAACCCTAGCACTGCTGGCTGTGCCCGACCCCCAAAACCAAATTAAAACTCTCTGGAGCCAGAGACACAGTACTTGTTTGCCTTGCATACAACTGGCCCGGGTTCAATCCCCGGCATCCCGTTTGGTGCCCCAACCCCGCCATTCCTGAGTGCAGAGTCAGGAGCGACTCCTGAATATGGATTGGCAAACAAACCAAAAAAAAAAAAAATTAACACTTAATAGACGGCCTCTCAGCCATGTCTGTGGACTGGGCCTGGTGGACCTTTGCTGACCCCTTGGCCTTGTTGGCCTGCAGCCGGGTGCCCGTCCCATCCACCCATGTGGAATGACCAGAGCCTTAGGAGACCTTGACCGTGGGTGTGACCTTAAGCAAAGGCCTGACAGGGTGGCAGGTCCCAGCTGTTCTCACAGTGAACAAGTTTGCGGGGACACTGGGATCTCCCCAGCGAATGGCCCAGGACAAACTCACAAATTCTCTCTCTCTCTCTCTCTCTCTCTTGTTTTGGGCATTGTAGTTTGCAATATTGATACTGAAACGTTTCAAGAATATTCCTCTACATAATTTTTTTTTTGCTTTTTGGGTCACACCTAGCGATGCACAGGGGTTACTCCTGGCTCTGCACTCAGGAGTTACTCCTGGTGGTGCTCAGGGGACCACATGGGATGCTGGGAATTGAACTCAGGTTGGTCGCGTGCAAGGCAAACGCCCTACCCGCTGTGCTATCTCTCCAGCCCCTTATTATCTTTTTTTATTTTTATTTTTTTGCTTTTTGGGTCACACCTGGCGATGCACAGGGGTTACTCCTGGGGGTGCTCAGGGGAAATGCCCTACCCGCTGTGCTATCTCTCCAGCCCTCCTCTACATAATTTTAATCCTCAAATCTTGTCCAACATAAGCATTCCCTGCGATTATTGCCATACTGCTCTCTTCTCTATCTCTCTTAGGTGGGTTTAAGATCTACTTCGTTAGCAACTCACACATGCACAAGACAGTATTGCTAAATTATAATCACATGTTGTACATTAAGGTGGGCACCCACGACCACGGGCAGGGGATCTGTTGACCCCCCCCTCCCCCCTGCCTGGTCTACAGATTCGGCTTCAGGCCCCGTCTCAGCGGCCCATCGGTCCCCACCAAGCAGGCAGGGCCATCGATGGAGTCGCTGACCGGAAAGGGGTGCAGTGAGGAAAGTGTCACAGAAAGATGGGGTTTGCCCCTGCCCAGGTGAGCGCAAGGCCCCCCACTCTGCCTGGGCGGTGTATCCATGGCTAAGGTGAGGCCTCCACAGTTGGGGGCAGGTGCTCCATTCCTGGGAACCCAGAATCCCAGAATCAGGAAGGAAAACAGGGTGGGGATGGGGAGGGGACCCACCAAATAAGGCGGGATCTCCCCACACCCCCGCTGAGTCTCAGCCACACCCCAGCCCAGACGCCTCCAGAGTCCCTCCCCGCATCCTTCAGAGCCGAGTCTCCACATCACATGGCTGAGCTTGGAATGTCCCTGCCACCCTCGGGCTCGTCTGTCACTGCTTCCACTCAATGAAAGCCGCAGTCCCCTGAGTGTGACCTCCACTTAGCGAGCTGGCCACTCACTGCGCCCTCCCTGCGCCCCGGCTCATGCCAAGGCCACAGGAGCCAAGGCCCCAGCCTGGGCCCAGCCATCCCAGGACCCTGTTCCCGACCGCTCTGCTGACCGCAGCATCTAGGGACCAGCACAGCCCAGCCAAGTCCCGAACTCTCCAGCAGAAAGTCTGAGAAAGTGGGGGCTGGAGCGATAGCACAGCGGGGAGGGCGTTTGCCTTGCGTGCGGCTGACCAGGGTTCAATCCCCAGCATCCCGTATGTTCTCCTGAGCACTGCCAGGAATAACCCCTGAGCCTGGCAGGGTGTGACCCAAAAGCCAAAAAACAAAACAAAAAAAGAAAGTAAATGAGCACATTTTCCTTTACTGCATCTTTGTGGGGGAAATGATGTCTTATGTAGCAAGGGATAACGAGTACGCTTCCTAATAAAAATAAATTATGCGTCCCCAAAACATGGTGTGATGGCGGGGGGCGGGGGGGGCATGACTTTCGGTATTTGGTGACGGTGGAGACCAGACATTTATCCCCAGCAGGCGGGAGGACAGGGGTCCACAGCATGGGCTGAAGGAACATTCAAGGGCACAGGATAGGGGAGGGGAGGGGACCGTTTGCTGGGGGCAATGACCATGATCCAGACAGGCAGATTTGCGCAGGTCTGAGGGATGATGGCCCGAGGGCCAGGAGGACACGTGAGCGGGGGCTGCAAGTCCCATGCCTGCACTGCTGGTCCCGCAGGACTTTGCTTCCAAAACAAATTCCAAGAGAAAATGATCTGGAATGTCAAGGTCAGAGAGATGGTTCATGGCCGGAGCTCTGCATCCGGGTTCAGCCCTCCTCGGCACTGCGTGGTCCCCTAAGTACCATGGGGAGTGACTCCACCCTCACCTCAAGCACCGCCAGGAGTGTCCCACCCCCCCCCCAGAATTTTCAGTGTGATCTCCCCAAATAAAAAACTTTTTAAGGAGAGGCTGGAGAGATAGCACAGCGAGTAGGGCGTTTGCCTTGCACGCGGCCGACCCGGGTTCGACTCCCAGCGTCCCATGTGGTCCCCCGAGCACCGCCAGGAGTAACTCTTGAGTGCAGAGCCAGGAGGAACCCCTGAGCATCGCCAGGTGTGACCCAAAAGCAAAACAAAACAAAACAACTTTTTAAGGATGATCAATGTGGGGGCAGGAGCAATAGTACAGCGGGTACGGCGCTTGCCTTACATGCAGCTGACCCAGGTTCAATCCCCGGCGACCCATAAGGTCCCCTGAGCACCACCAGGAGTAACTCCAGAGCACAATGCCAGGAGTAAGCCCTGAGCATCGCCAGGTGTGGCTCCAAACCAAACCAACAAAAGGAGATAAATTTCAAAACAGCAAGGTAGAGAGTAAGCCCAGGGGAACCCCGCGTTTTTTGTTCTGACCGTGGGTGGAGGGAAGGCAGGACACGCAGGGATGGGCTGACCGTGCTAGTGCGTCTCCGGGAAAAAAAAAAACAGGAAAATTGGATTTTAGGCATCGTGTCACACTTTACCCTGGCCCTTGCTTATTAAGGTGCCTGTGGGATTGTTCAAATGACCTGAAAGTTTGGGTAAATGCCTGCAAATGTCTAACCAATGCCCTCTCTGACTTTCTGACAATAAAATTTCTTTTGCCCTTAAATCACCTTCCCTCAACCTCCACCGGAAAATAGCCTGAGGCTGCACACACCTGCCACTAGGTGGCGACCAAGCTCAGGGGGACAGCGGGACTGGTCAGAGCCACCGGCCAGCCAGCAGCGAGTTCCAGTGCGCCCCAGGGGAGAGTGACACTGAGCAGGCTGTCGTCTGTGTCCACTCCCAGCGGTCCTGTCATCCACCTGGTATTTTTCTTAGAACCAACACACTGTCTTTGTGGGGAGGAGACAAGGTTTGGGGGCCACAATCGGCCGTGTGCTCAGGGGGCCACGGGGTCCTTGGGATTGAACCCAGGTCCAGCTGGCCAAGTTTGTGTTCAGCCCATTGAGCTGCGTCCCTGGCCTCAGCTCACTCTTGAAACTTTTGGAAATGGTTGTCAGAAGGAAAGTTTGTGGGCTCTCGCTCAGTGAAGCCAGTCCCACTGGCCACGCAGACAGTCAGCACTGTCCAGGTGGGTGTGTGGACCTTGGGTGGACAGGTTGAAGCTCTGAGGGGTCTTCGGCACTGAGACTGTCATTTGCAATGACTGGGAGGGACTGGGAGAAGGAGGCCAGAGAGATCAGTCCGAGCCAAAAGCCTGAGGCAGGAAGATTCTAGAATGTCTGGGGAGGAAGAAAAGCAGATCTATTTGGTTGGAGGTTACTAAGCAGAGGAGGTGCTCAGTGGGATCAAGAGGTGGGCCGGAGGGGGCACAGATCAGACAGGACAGGGGTTAAAGCACTTGCTTTGCACACAGCTGACCCCCGTTTGATCTTTGGCAATGCATGGTCCCCCCAAGGACCACCAGGAGTGACCCCCAAGTGCTGCCAGGTATGGCGCAACACCTCCCTGCCAAAACAAAGAAAGAAGTAGGCAGGAGCCAACTTGCAGGGGCCATGGGGGAGCGGGGTTTTATTTGGCGGTGGGGGAGGGGGGCACTGGGAAGCTGAGGGGATAAGGAGCCACCACAAAAGCGGCAGGATGGGGGAGGAGGAAAGTTCTGGAACAGGTCTGGGCCGAGGGTTGGACAGTGAGCAGAGACTGATCTTCAGGGGTTCTGGGCTGGAGAGACGGTGGAGAGGGCGATAGAGGAACCCCTGGGTATCGCCGGGTGTGGCCCCAAACCAAGAAACGAAAAGCAGGATGTCATGAGTGAGGATGGAATTCAGAGCCCACCTTCACAGTTCTGTTCCTGTTGAAGCAACAAACACCACCACCTTCGGGGTCACTGCCCCACCCATCTGCTTCCTCACTTGTTTCTGTCTGTCTGCTTTGGGGTGACATTGGTGATGCTCAGGGATCATTCCCACTGGTGCTCGGGGGCGTGCTGGGGATCGAACCTGGGCTCCTGTCTACAAAGCCTGCACTTGGGGGGCTGGAGAGATACTACAGCGGGTGGGGCACTTGCACACGACCAGCCTGGGATAATCCCCAGCACTCCGTATGGTCCCCAAGCCCCCCAGGAGTAAGTCCTGGGTGCAGTCGAGAGGCTCCTGAGCACTGACGGGTGCGGCCCAAATTCTTTTCTGGAAAAACCTAAAACAAAGCCCAGCTCGGCCCTCTGAGCCAGCCCTGGAGCGACCGTGTCACACTTTCTGGGCTCTGGGTTCTCTGCTGGTCTCAACAGGCCGAAGCCCAGGCAGGGAAGAAGTGAGTGTCCACCACCGGCCTAGGGCTCAGCCAAGGCCTGGTCATCAAGCCGCAGGCGGGGTCCAACTTCCCCTTGCAGTATCCCTCGCTTCCTGTCCACCGCCAACAGGGCCCAGGGGGTTCTCCCCCCATCCTCGGGGCCCCTGCATCTGGGGGTGAGGGAAAGGCCTGTGGGGACCTGGGCAGGTGCACACGTGGCGGCGCGCGCCGGCTCGGGTCAGGGGCGCTGGTGCCCGCAGCACATCCGCCCTGAGAGGCAGCTAAGCAAGGCAAAGCTGGCCTTTGGGGGGGGTCATTCAAGGAGAGCCCCGGGGCTGCATTCCAGAATCACTGAGGACCCAGGTTTCCTCTGCTTCCTGCTCTGCGCCCTGGACCACCCTCACTTCCCCTTCCCTGCCCTTGCAGCCAGCAGGATGAGGAACCTAGAGCAGCAGACTTCCGGTCCTCTCTGCTCCCCATTGGCTACACCTGGTCATGTGACTGCACCTTGCGGCAAAGGCGCCTGGGAGATGTAGTCTTTGACTCAAAGGCCAGGTGTCCAGCTCAACCTTAGTGTGCACCCAGGGAGAGTGGACATAGTGGGGTGGACGGTTTTCCAGTGTTAGCTTGTGAGGCCATGTTGGTGAGCAGGATGCAAGGACAGTGACAAGGACACTGGCCTGCAAACCATGATAACCTCTGGGATGGGCTGAAACTGGCCCGAGCAGAACATGTGGAGGTGCTATTGGGTGGTGGGGTGCTTAAGTGAAGCTATTGCGGGTGATGCCCGGTCTATGGCTGACCAAGGGCAGAACCCAGCAGGAGACAGCGGCCAACAAGCTGTGAGGCCAGGATGCCCAAGGCTTATTATGGTCATGAGCACTGGGGCTGGAGGAAGACGGAGTTCAGGTGAACAGGAGCTGCCCAGAAGGCAGGAGTGGCGGGGGGGGGGGGGGGCGGGGGGGCAGCAGCAGATGGCCTGGCCAAATCACACGCCCCCAGGAACTGGGGTTTATGTGAGGAGCAGTTGCTGGGAAACAGAGAAATCGGGGTTCCCATTCTGCAGGGGAAGGAGCAGAGGAGACGGGGGTGAATACCATCTGAGAGAGGGGTCAGAAGGCAGGGTCATCCAGCAGCCGAAAACCTCCAGAACCCAACCACCGCTGTGCTCAGCCAAGCCTTGCACAAGAGTAAACGTATTCCTGCACTGTGTGGCCGCAAATGCGGCCGCAGGACACATCATAAGACACACCCTACCCATTTTCTAAGAGTACCACACCACATTTGATGGGGTTCAAAAGTAGCAACCAATCATCACTCACTGTCACTGTCACTGTTCTCCTGTTATTCATCAATTTGCTCAAGTGGGCCCAGTAATGTCTCCATTGTGACAATTGTTACTGTGTTTGGCATATTGGATACATCACAGGTAGCTTGCCAGGCTTTGCTGTGCTGATGAGATACTCTCGGTAGCTTGCTGGGCTCTCTGAGAGGAGTGGAGGAATCGAACTCGGGTCGGCCATGTTGGCTGCTTGTAAGGCAAACGCCTTACCCGCTGTGCTATTGCTCCAGCCCAACCAATCATAGACGGAAATATATGTGTGTGTGTATATATATATACATATATATATTTATTTATTTACAGATATATATGAAAGTTCACAGGCTCGACCTTTAACAACATGTTCGTGATATCTTATAGAAGGTCTTAATGGCCCCTGCTAAAATAGAACAATCTTCACACTCTTTCCTCTATGGATACATTTTTGTAGCATTTTCAGCAGTTTTTCATAACAAACAATACAAAATATATTATTTCGGTTCTGTTTTGGCACAGGGATTGGGGTTTGGGATGGAAACATCACAAATATGGCGGTGAGAAAGTGTAAAGGTGGTGGGATTGGTGTTTGAATATTAAATGTAGTCAAATGTTGTGAACTACCTTATAAGATTAAAAAAAATTACAAAAAAAGAAGGCGGGATCAGAGCGGGGGGTCAGGGGCCAGAGTGATAGTGCAGCAGGGAGGGCATTTGCCTTGCATGCACTGGGCCTGGCTTTGATCCCCAGCACCTCATATGACCCCCCAAGCCATACTTGTAAGGAGTGATTCCCTGAGCACAGAGCCAGGGGTAAGGCCTGAATACCACTGGGTGTGGCCCAAAAGTGAAAAAGGAAGCAAGCAAGGAAGGAGGAAGCAGGGAAGGAAGGAAGGAGGGAAGGAAGGAAGGAAGGAAGGAAGGAAGGAAGGGAGATGGGGAGGAGGAAGAGGGGGTAGGAGGCAGGAAGGAGAGAGGTGAGGAGAGGAGGAATAAAGTAAGGAAGCAAGCGAGGAAGGGAGGAACGGAGGAAGGAAGGAAGATGGAGGGAGCTGGAGCAATAACACAGCGGGTAGAGCATTTGCCTTGCACGTGGCCGACCCAGGCTCGATTCCCAGCATCCCATATGGTCCCCCGAGCACCACCAGGAGTAATTCCTGAGTGCATGAACCAGGAGTAACCCTTGTGAATGGCTAGGTGTGACCCACAAAAAAAAAGGGAAAAAAAGGAAAAAAAAGGAAGATGGAGAGGAGGAAGGGAGGGAGGGAGAGGTTAAAGAGGAGAGAAGGAAGAAAGGAAGCAAGGAAGGAAGGAACGAAGAGAGGGAGGGAGGGAGGGAGACAGGGAGGGAGGGAGGAGAGGAAGGCAGAGTGGGGATAGTGTCCAGAGAGGGGAGGGAATTCAGGCTAGTGGCTGATGGGATGTGGGCGTGAGGTGAGGAGAAGTGGGGTCCCGGGTACCCTGGGTTTCTGGCTGGGGATTGAGCAGAGATGGTGGGCCCGGCCCTCCCAAGGCAGAGAATACTGAGAGAAGGCTGGTTTTAGGTGCTGGGGAATACAAGGACCCTGTGGGCTGCAGAGGGCTGCCCAAGTGACCCTGGGCACCCGAGGCTGGGCTGGAGAGATGGGGGCTGGGGGCTGGGGGAATGGGCACAGCTGGACTTGCAACCCAGAAGGAATATATGGGACTGAGTAGAAAGGGGGTAGTGTCAGACAGGCCACAAAGCAGAGTAGAGCAGGGTGGGAGGGAGGTGTGCTGTGGTTCTTGGCACACAGGTGCACACACACACAACACACACACACACACACACACACACACACACACACACACACACACTCCTACAAGGTGGACAACCATGAGCAGCCCTGTCCCCGTCCCAACACACCTGTGCCCTGGGCTGAGGCCACCAAGGCAGGGGCCATGCCGTGAGGCACACTGTGAGGGCTGTTCTGTCAGCTGGGGGTGGGCGGGCCTGGGCTGGCCTCTGGGACTAGGGATAAGCGGGGCTATTTCCATCGCTTCCTTCCTCCCCTCAGGCCCACCACGACCCCACCAGAACGGGGCAGGGCCCAGAGAGGAGAGTCCAGCTGCAGGCCTCAGAGGTAAGAGCCGGCGCTGCCTCCGGGCCAAGGGGAGCTGGGCCAGCCGACCCCCTCTTGGCCCTTCCCTCTGGAGCACAGGGCGGGTGGGGCTCGGCCTCGGGTTCTGGTTCTTCCTGTGGGGGGAGGTAAGTAGGTACACACCTGTCGATGCTCAGGGCTTGCTTCTGGCTTTGCACTCAGGAATCACTCCTGGCGGTGCTCAGGGGAGCTTATGGGGGGGCCGAGGATAACCCCGATCATTGGCATGCAAGGCAAATGGCCACCTGCTGCACTATCGCCCCGGCCTCCAATCCTCCCCTTAGAGGCAAACAGCCTACTACACACACACACACACACACACAGACACAGAGAGACACACACACACAGATTGGGGCAGCCCCCTACACACACACACACACACACACACACACACACACACCACACCACACACACACCACACACACACACGAGCTGGGAAGCCCCCTACAGACATATAGACATACACACAGAGGCTGGGGCAGCCCCCTACACACACACACACACACACACACACACACACACACGGGTTGGCCAGCCTGCACAGGTCGCTCCTCTCTCTGGCCTTCACTGTCCCAGCCTGGAGGTCAGCCTTCCTCTGTGGCCTCCTGGAGCCCATTAGCAGAGCTGACCTCAGGGTGGCCAAGCCTTGCACAATGCACAGAACGAACGTCCCGGGCTGCGTCTCTGGGCCGGGCAGCCTGGGAGGCCCCTGCAAGGCCCTTCCCCAGCCAGGTCCATCCTGGGAGCTGCTGGGCCCTGGAGCTTCTGCCCCGCCCCTAAGGAAGCACCTTCCCTTTCTCCAGCACCATCAGATGCCGAGGGACACACCTTTTCGCCCTCCCAACCACAGACCTCACCCCTGCACAGCCCCGTGTCTGGACCCCCATCACCACTCACCAAGTGGGGGGGAGCGTGCGCACTAGGCCCCAGGTCCCGTGGGCCCGCTGCCCCCCGGGACCGGGTGTTGGCGCCCCCCCCAACGCCCCACCTTCTCCTGACAGCCGCTCCCCGCCCGCAGCAGCCCACCCGATGTCCGCCGGGAAGCCCCTGCTCCTGCTCCCGCTCCTGCTCTGGGCGTCGGCGGCGGCGGTGCCCTCCCGCGACTGCCCCGCGCCCTGCAGCTGCCAGCTCCTGGACACCATGGGGCTGTGGGTGGACTGCGCGGGCCGCGGGCTCTCGGCGCTGCCCGCGCTGCCCGCGCACACCCGCCACCTGCTGCTGGCCAACAACAGCCTGCGCGCCGTGCCCGCCGGCGCCTTCGACCACCTGCCGCAGCTGCAGACGCTCGACGTGGTGCAGAACCCGTGGCACTGCGACTGCGACCTCACCTACCTGCGCCTCTGGCTGGAGGACCGCATGCCCGGGGCGCTGCAGCACGTGCGCTGTGCCAGCCCGGCCCGGGCCACGGCGCGCCCGCTCGGCCAGCTCACGGGCTACGAGCTGGGCAGCTGCGGCTGGCGGCTACGCGACGCCGAGGCCTGGCGCCGGGTCTGGTGGGACGTGGCGCTGGTGGCCGTGGCCCTGCTGGCCCTGGCGCTCCTGGCCGGGCTGCTGTGCGCGGTCTCCGAGTCCCCGCGCTGAGCCCGGGGGTCCGCCCCACCCCCCGCCGCCCCCCGCGAGCCCCAGGGGTCACAATAAACCTGCAGCTGCCCATACCGACTCGCTCTGCGCAGCCACGCAGCCTGGCACCCGCGCCACCGGCTTCCAACACGCACTTCGGGCCTTTCCTGCCACCCCTCATCCAGCTTTTCTCGTAAAATGCGCCCCTCATAGGCACCCCCAGTTCCCCCCTCTCTGACACCCAGGGCGCGCTCCTGCCTCGGGTCCTCCTTCCCCGACCCCATCCCGCCCCTCCCCAAGGCCCACCCAGCCAGCAGCACAGACGGGGTGGGGTGGGGTGAGGGGCGCAGCCAGTCCCCCATGGCCTCTGGCACTCAGCCCTGCCCCTGCAGCCAGAGGCCCCTTCCATGGCAGCAGAGCCGTGCCCAGGCGGCCCCAGCCAGGCCAGCCAGGGCCACCAGAGCCAGCGCTCCTGGCTGGTGACTTCTGTCCCCTGTGGAAGCCCCACTGCCTCACTCCAGGCGGGCCCCCACGGACCCCCCATTCCATGGGGCCCCTTCCTCCTCTCCACCTCCGTGCGAGGTGGTATCACCACCCAGACCTGTCCACTGGGGGTAAAGCACCAATAACTGTCACTGTCATTCACCATCCTGACAGCACCATCAGATGCCGAGGGACACACCCTTTCGCCCTCCCAACCACGGCTTTCCCTCAACCACCGCTTCCCTCACGCCTGGTGGCCAGCTGCCCCAAGCTGGGGGATGGGGGCTTCAGCACGGCTCCTGGCAGCTGCCGAGTGCATCCTCCGGGTACCGGGGACCTGGGGTGCCGTCCTCAAGCCAGTGGGCCTGCCGCCAGGGTGCTCGAGTCCTGGCTGGGGTTACAAAGGGGACCCTGGGGAGTCGGCCCAGGACTGGTCAGCAGCCCCTGCCCTTAAAGGCAGGTCTCTGCTAAGGGTGTGTGCTTGTCCAGCGAGAGGCGACACTGCTGAGCCCTTTCAGAAAAGGGTGCACCCACCACACTGAGCCCCGGCCCACAGCGTGACCCCAACACTGCACACAGCTCACGGTTCTGCAGACTCAGAGCCACGCGGCCACATGTGTGCCTGCGTGCACACACACACGTGCTCACACAGATACAGACACATGTACGCTCACACATGCATGCACACACGCAAGCTCACACATGCACGCACGCTCATAGAGACAAGGACGCTCACATACTCACATATGCATGCACACACATACATGCTCACAAGCATGCTCACACGTGGTCATGCACACACAAGCATTCACATACACACACTCATGTGCACACAATTGCATGCTCACACACATGCATGTGCACACTGAGGTTCTCAGGCCCCGTGTGGGCATCCGGGAGCCACGTGGCGTCCATCCCTGTGTGTTCACAGCCTGCAAGTCCTGAGAGCGGCGAACATTCATCTCCAGCCAAGCCCCTGGGCCACTGAGTGTATGTCCTGTGGGCAGCCAGAGGAAGATGGGTCCTGGGCTCCATAGCCCCAGGGGGAATTCAGGAGCTTGGGGAATCTTCTGGAAACAGCCTGGCTCAGCTGACACTGCCCCAACCCCCTTGTCAGTTCTCTAGAGGGCTCTGTGGATGCTAATTTGAGCTGACTTGCACTTTGGTTTTGGCTTTGGGTTTCCGAGGTAGCTCTAAGAAAGTGGGTTCAACTCAGCGAGAAGCGCTCACCTACCTCAGTTTCCTCATTTCAAATGGGTACACCCCTCTCCCAATTCTGACCGCCGCGGCTTCTGCAGAGATACCCGTTGCTGATAGCTCACGGCTGGCATCAAACTGATAGTTTGTGGTCAAGCTTTCTAGACTTTTTCCTTTGCACTTACAAGTATGTGTACATACCAACAGGACCATTTTTAAAAAAAAAATGTTATTAGTGAAACACCATGAGGTACAGTTGTAGACTTACAAATTTTTGTGCTTGGGTTTCAGTTATACAATGATCAAGTATCCATCCCTCCACCAGTGCCCATTCTCCATCACCAATGATCCCAGTATCCCCATCCCCCCATCCTACACTGCCTCTATGGCAGGGCACTCCCTTTCCAACAGAACTATTTTTGTCGTATGGCAAGTTTGTAGGGGAATGTTATCATAAACACACACACACATATAAGAAATAGCCTTTCCTTCCCATGACTGTGTTATTTCTAGAGATGCCTCTGTTAGCAGTCTCCTATCCCACCTCCCTCTCTGGCTGTGACACGGGGTTCGCATTGTGCTGTGTCCTGCATTTCTTTGTCCTCAGTTGACAGAGAAATGAACGATGGCGCCTGTGTTCTCTGTACAATGCTACGGCATCTGTGCGGCTGTCTCTAGGTGCACTGCTCCTTAAAGGGGGTTCCAGGAATTGCTGAAATTCCCAGGACTCAGCTGGTCCCCAAGTTCAAAGCTATCTTCATAAGACAAGATGTGTAGTAGTGGCGTTTTTCATCCTCATCTTCTCAAGTTAAAAACCCTATGAGGGGGCCCGGAGCGATAGTACAGCGGGGAGTGTGTTTGCCTTGCACTCAGCCAACCCAGGTAGATCTCCGACATCCCATAGGGTCCCTCGAACACCGCCAGAAGTAATTCCTGAGTGCAGAGCCAGGAGTCACCTCTGAGCCTCACCAGGTGGCCCAAAAGCCAGGGTGCGGTGCAGGGGAAACCTTATGAGGGATCCAGGGTTCTGACTTGGTGGTCTGGCTCTGACTTCCCTTCCAGAACCACATAAGCAGCAAACAAAAAACAATCTCTTGGGGCTGGAGTGGGGAAGGCACTTGTCTGGCCTGTGGCTGACCAGGGTTTGATCTCCGGCATCCCATATGGTCCCTTGAGCCTGCCAGAAGTGATTCCTGAGTGCAGAGCCGGGAGTAAACCCTGAGCACCTCTGGGTGTGGCTCCCAAACCAAAAACAAACAAAACAACCTCTTAGGATAATGGAAGGTGGGGCTGGAGAGATAGCGGTGCCTGCGGCGACCCAGGTTCGATTCCCACCATCCCATATGGTCCCCTCAGCACCAGGAGTGACTCCTGAGTGCAGAGCCAGGAGTGGCCCCTGTGCATAGCTGGGTGTGACCCAAAAAGCAAAAAAAAAAAAAAAAAGATAATGGAAGGGCTGCAGCGATAGCACAGCAGGTAGGGCAGTAGGACGCTTGCCAATCCCAGGTTCGATTCCCAGCATCCCATATGGTCCCCCGAGCACCACCAGGAGTCATTCCTGAGTGCATGAACCAGGAGTAACCCCTGTGCATCATTGGGTGTGACAAAAAAAATAATAATGAAATCTTCCAGAGTCACCATATTTTACCACATAACTAGTCTCAGGTTTTATGCCAAATCTTTCTGGCAAAGAGGTAGGACGTGACCAATACAGGACTCAGGGGTTGATCCTGATGATGCCCTGGATTGAACCTGGAGTGCACGGACGCCAAGCACTGTCCTCTGAGCCCCTCCCCGCTGGTCTCTGCCCGCTGCTGATACTTCTATAAGCCGCCATGTGGTCTGTCCATTCTGTCCCCAGGAGTTTGGGTTAGTCCACCCCCCACCCTCCTCAAAAGCTGTCCCCTGGCTGGGGGCGACTGTCCCTGTCCCTGGCCTCTCTGAAACCCTGAAAGCTGAGACAGCTCTGGGCCCACTTTGCTGTCACTAATGGTATATTCGAGTTTTTCTCTATTTTAGTAATTGTGAAAAATAAATCCGCTGCAAGGTCTCTGCACTTGTGTCCCCCTGTCGGCCCTCAGAGAGTGTGGGTTGGACTGTTTCCTATGACGGTGCCTTCCCTCAGGCAAACCTGGGGAGAATCATTCTTCCATCCTGTGGTCTGTCAGTTTTGGGGACACATCCGGAATGCTGCCTGTTTTCCCTCCGTTTGAGGGAGCAGAATCAGCTGTGCCCCCTGGTGTCCTCCTAGGAGTCAGGTTCCTACAGGGTGACAGACACTCCCGGTGCTAGGCACTGTCCCACTGTATCTCACAGACCTGTGTGTCCTGTCCCAAGTACCTACTTCATTAAGGCAGAAAGCCACGCGGCCCAGCTGGGGGGAGTGACTGTCACTGGCGCCTTCCTCACCTTGTTTCACAAGTGGTGAAGGGGGAATAGCGGCCAGCGCTGGGATTTGATGCCAGCAAAGGGAGTGCTCCAGAGTGGTGCTCCCTGCTGCTGAGGCTCAAGCCTGGGTCCTGTGCAAACCAGCCATGTGCTCCAGCCCTTGGCACTGTCTCCCGGGTCCCACACTGGTTGGCCCAGGAAGTCTGTAATATCAGGCACAGGGAGAGTCCCCAGGGAAGTTGAACTTCCTGAGTCCAGGTCTCCAAAGCCTTTCTTTATTTTGAGATATAAATAAGCTACCATCTTCCTGAAATGTCCTCTCTTCTCCCTCCTACCTTTCTCCTCTTGTCCCAGCTCAGGGCATTTGGTTCTGAAAATGTGGGGGATTCTTTCAAGTCAACTGGGGGTTGGGATCAGAGCTGTAATACAGCACATCAGGCTCTTGTCTTGCATGTGACCAAACCGGGTTCGATCCCCAGCATCCCATACGGTGCTCTGGGCAAAGCCAGGAGTGATCCCTGAGCACAGAGCCAGGAGTAAGCCCTGAGCATTGCAGGGGTGACCCGGTGGAATACAATGAGGCAGAGAGAGGAATCAAACTTCCCAGAGGCAAGAGGGATGGGAGTGTAACTGGGTGCCGGATGTTGGTCAGGGTGATGAAGAAGCTGGGGACATGGTCTCCCGATGCTGTGGACAGCTCAGTGGCGCTGGATTACGTACTAATAGGCAGGCCAAGCAATTCCCATTGGTCTGTGTGTATTTCATCACACATGTGCACATAATAAAACATGTAAAGGGGACCCCAGGGATGACTTGATGCCTGCAAACATGAGGACGTGAGCTCAATCCTCAGGGCTGCCCCTATGTATGGGTCTGGCCCACCTGGCATGCCATAGCCCGTGCGGCCTCCAAAAGGGAGCGAACACCGCAGCGAAATGAACGTGAGTCCCAGAACACAACAGTCTGTGAGTCCCACAACCGTGTGTGACCTGGGAGCACCCTAGCAGGGGGAAAGATATGCGTAAGCAGCACAGGAGTGCATGCCGCTCTGGGTGCAGGGAGCTGGTTGGGGTGATGAAAAAGTTAAGGCCTCCTGGGTGACCCAGGAGGTGTGCGGCCAGCTCCCACTCTGCCAAAGCCCCTGCAGGGGCTCCCACGCACAGGAACGCCACCATGCCTCCCACCAGCCTGCCCAGCTCAATATTCTGACTTTTCTGGAGCATGAGGCTACAAATGCGGCCGCAGGACAGCTCCAGACTCTACAACACTGACATCCTGGTAGCAGCACACCAATCAGATGGGATGTAATGTAGAAACAAGCACATCTCAAGGAACAAAAACATGAGCACAGGAAGCTTCACCAGTCACAACAGCTCGGTAAACCCCCAGACATGGACTTAGTGTCTCCGTGGTGAGATGCAACAATTTTCACAAATTTTCTACTACAGAAATATATTTTGATCATTCTGTTCGCTGTTCAGTGGTAATGAACAATATAAAATAAAGTACTGTGTGCCTGTGATGGGGGCAGGCTTAAGGGGTGGTTTGGAAAATGAAGACAATGGTCGAGGGAAGGTCACAGTGGTGGTGGGGTTGGGGTTGGGATAGTGAATGTCTGTTATAAATCATCGTTCAAAACACTTTGTAGGGGGCTGGAGCGATAGCACAGCGGGTAGGGCGTTTGCCTTGCACACAGTCGACCGGGACTCGATTCCCAGCATCCCATATGGTCCCCCGAGCACTGCCAAGAGTGATTCCTGAGTGCAAAGCTAGGAGTAACCCCTGAGCATTGCCAGGAGTAACCCCTGAGCATTGCCAGGTGTGGCCCAAAAAGAACCACAGTGTTTAAATAAAGGGGAGGGGGGCAGAAAAGCAAAAGCTATGGGTCATAATCACCTGACACTGTGAATACATTTGATGGCACTTTTTTTTTTCTTTTTGGGTCACACCAGATGATGCACCGGGGTTACTCCTGGCTCTGCACTCAGGAATCACTCCTGGTGGTGCTCGGGAGACCATAAGAGATGCTGGGAATTGAACCCGCGTGGGCCGCATGCAAGGCAAACGCCCTACCTGCTGTGCTATCACTCCAGCCCCCGATGGTACTGAATTCTATACTAACAGGTGGTTAGGGCACGACCACAGAGCATAAGGGAAGGGGAGGGAAATGTGTGAACACCACATCTGCCTCCGTGTGCAGAGCCTGGGCTCAGCCTGTTGAACTCTGTGGACTCTTTTTTTTTTTTTTAATGAAGACCCAAATCAATGCAATTTTCCCCCTTACACACGTCTTTTTTCTTTTTTATTTCTGGAAGGTATGAAGACACAGAAAGAAAGAATCAGGCAGAAATATGTCGTCTAGAGACTGGAGAGATAGGACAGCAGGTAGGGTGCTTGTCCTGCACACAGTTGGCCCTGGTTCAACCCCCAGCACCTCACCTAGTTCCCTGAGCCTGCCAGGAGTAAACTCTGAGCACAGCCAGTGGTGTGACCCTAAACCAACCCCCCAAAAAAATTGAATGGAAAAAATAAAAAAAGAAAAGAAGAAATGGAAACACAACATTCAGAACCATCACACTAATGCCTTCCTTGCCTTTCTCGGGAAACCTGTGATCACCACCAGAAAAAAAAATCATTATTTCCCAACTGTTGCTTTTTTTTAATGGGAATTATTTTAGGCCTTTTAAAAGCCTAATTTATTAATTTGTGTTAAAAGCCAAAAAATTCTGAAAACAAAAAAATCTAAAAGAAAAACTTAAAGCTCTGAAACCTCATATCCCAGAGGGATGCTCATTGCTAGAGTTCGCTGGCTGTCTTCCAGGCTTTCAGAAAAAAATAGCTTATGTATTTGGTCGACTAGTTAAAATTACTTTTACTTATTAGAGTAATTGAAAACATTATTTTCATGTTTCATATGTATCACGGCCACATACACATGATGTGTTTTATTTTGTTTTGGGGTCACACCCAGCGATGTACAGGAGTTACTCCTGACTCTCTGCCCTTAAATTACTCCTGATGGTGCTCAGGGGACTATATGGGGTGCTGGGGATCAAACCCAGGTTGGCCTTGTGTAAGGCAATCACCTTATTCTCTGTACTATCTCCCTGGTCTGCCTTTTTTTTTTTTTTTTTTTTGCTTTTTGAGTCACAACCAATGATGCACAGGGGTTACTCCTGGCTCTGCACTCAGGAATTATTTCTGGCGGTGCTCAGGGGACCATATGGGATGCCGGGGATCGAACCCAGGTCAGCCACGTGGAAGGCAAATGCCCGACCCACAGGACGATTGCTCTGACCCCTGGCCTGCATTTTCTTTTTTTTTTTTACTTTTTCCTTCTTTTTGGTAGCAGGCAGGGAGCACACCAAGCGATGCTCAGGGTTTACTCCTGGCTCTAGTCAGGGTCACTCTTGGCAAGCTTGGGAACCACACGGAATGCCAAGGGCTCGAACCCGGCTCAGCCATGTACAAGGCAACCACCTTACCTGCTTGTACTATCACTCCGCCCTGGTTTTTGTTTTGTTTTTAATTTGGAAAAGGCCACACCCGGCAGTGCCCAGGACCTCTTTGGATGTTACGGGACCCAGGGCTCCTGCACGCGAAGTGTGAGCTCCAGCCCTTTGCACCGACTCCCTGCCTTCATCTAGTCATTTTAGGGAGTAGGAGGGCAGGTTTCAATTGCATCAGATTTGTGCGAGATTGTGTTCATCTATGATTGGAAATTTAGCTTAGGACATTGGCCTAAGTTCAATTCTTTTACAATGAACAGCCAGCCTGCTTTTCTTTCACTTATTAACAGTTTTCAATCAACACTCTTCAATTAATTTTTTTTTCTTTTTGGGTCACATCCGGCAATGCACAAGGGTTACTCCTGGCTCATGCACTCAGGAATTACTCCCGGTGGTGCTCTGGGGACCATACGGGATGCTGGGAATCGAACCCCGGGTGGGTCGCATGCAAAGCAAATGTGCCCTATCCGCTGTGCTATCGCTCCAGCCCCTCAATCAATATTCTAATGAAACCCCTGACAAAGACCAATTTCTATGCCACCCTGTTTCTGGCCCACTTAGTTTATTTTCAAGTTCTCTCTGCTCCTTAACTGAATGACAACGCGAACAAAATCTTCCTGCATAGAACTTTTCCCACATCTAGCCTGTTTGCTCGGGACAGAATCCCAAAAGTGAATTTAGAGAGTTAAAGGTCAGATCCATTTCAAAAGCAAGAATGTTCCCTCTCAAGTCTCCTTTCCACCCCCAGAAAAAAATCAAGTTGGCCCTAAAGTACCATTAGGGCTGAAGAAAGGAGAAAGGGAAAAAATCACTGACGGGTAACTTGGAGGGAAAGGATTTTCCCAGCGTCTGAATGGGCTCTGCGGGGTACTCGGTCTGAGTTCTCCCCCAGAAACCCGGCAAACAGACGTTTAGATGGGAGCGGGGGAGGGAGGGAGACCTTTACATTAAGGAATTGGCTCACAAAATTATGGCTGCTGCCAAGGACAGCTCTGTGGGGCAGCCCAGTGGCCTGAGGACCCAGGGACAAACCAGTATGCTAGTGCGGATCTAAAAGCCCCCAGCCCTGCTGGGAGCACTGAGCACCAAGCAGGAAGGCGCCTCCAAGCCCCGCTGGGTGAGGCCCCCAAACAATACAAAATTGAAAAGGTTTGTTCAATCAGCTACTTGGCAACGTTCATTGTAATGGAAACTTTCCTTTGGTGAGTCCCAGCTATTTGTTGTACAAAAATTGATGTTTGGGTGTTTTCCTGGTTTTCTGGTTTTGTTTTTGGGCCACAACCCGTGGTGCTTGGGGGCTTCTCCTGTGCTCAGGGGTTGCTCCCTGCTGTGCTCCAGGGACCATCTGGCGTCGGAGGTCAAACGCAGGCCTCCAGCATGCGAAGCCTGAGCTGTCTTTCCTGCCCAGCTTATTTTTAATTTTTAATTTTTTTTTAATTTTTGGATTGAATCACAGTGAGATACGAAGTTACAAGGTTGTTCGTGGTTGGGTTTCAGTTACATAATTTTTCAACACCCATCTCCTCACCAGTGTACATTTCCCACCAGCAGAGTCCCAAGTTTCCCTCCCTCCAACCCCCCCACACCATGTTTTATTTTGTTTTTTTCTTTTTGGATCACACCTGGTGATGCACAGGGGTTACTCCTGGCTTTGCACTCAGGAATTACTCCTGGCGGTGCTCAGGGGACCATATGGGATGCTGGGAATCAAACCTGGGTCGGCCGCGTGCAAGGCAAACGCCTTACCTTTTGTACTACTGCTCCAACCTCACACCATGTTTTTAAAGGTGATAAGAACCAAACACACATATAAAGCATCTACTGTACCACCAAGTCTCATTCCCAATCGCAAACATGAGAGAGAGAGAGAGAGAGAGAGAGAGAGAGAGAGAGAGAGAGAATGCCATCTCTAATCCTCAAAATACCCCTGCAATGTAAGAATTGTCCCCGGGGTCACAGTACAGGGGTTCAGGCGCTTGCCTTGCACACAGCCTAGCCGCTGTACTATCACTCCAGTCCCAAGATTGTCTCCGTTTCTTAGATGAGAAACTGAAGCTTAGCGGAGAGAATTCGGACCCACAGGTGGTAGGGCTGGTATCTAGGTTTGGGGGGCCACCTCTGAGCTGATCTGGAGCGACTAGCTTGAAGCAGAGATGGCCTTGTTCTCCCCTTTCCTCCTGGGAAATCGTTTTTGCCAGACACGAGTGTCTAGCACTCAGATTTTATTTCCCAGGCGCCCTGTGTTAGCTGTGGCCACATTCTAGAACAAATTCAAGAGGCTGGAAGGAAACCTGGCAAGTTCTGGCCCCTGCTGCAAGGGGGTGCCCATCGCCTTCATCCTCCAGTGCACACAAGCCCAGCACCACCTCCCCTGCCTCCTGCCTCCACCGACCCAATCCTGTGTTCATTCACCCCCTGAAATCCTGTTCTGCTAGTTTGGATCTTTGGCCTCAATTAGAAAACAGAAGTGAGGGCTACAGAGAAACCGTGACTGCGAGAGCTGCTGGGAAGGGCACCCACCCGCTGGCCCCGTTCCCTTGGCCTCAGCACACCGCGTCTCCTGGTGAAACCAGGGCAGAAGTCTTGGCTCGCCTTACGGGATGCTCTAGATTCCGGAAGAAGCCCACCGACTGGAATTTTGTAACCTGCAGAACTGATGCTTGCTTGGGGTTCAGAAAGTTTTCATGATCAGACAGAAAGTGTTGTGGGTGTGTGTATGTGGGCTGGAGCGATAGGACACTGGGGAGGGCGTTTGTCTTATGCCCACCCTGGTTCGATCCCCGGCATCCCATATGGTGCCCCGAGCACTACCAGGACTGATTCCTAAGTGAAGAGCCAGGAGGAACCCCTGAGCATCGCCAGGTGTGACCCGAAAAGAAAAGAAGGAAGGAAGAAAGGAAGGAAGGAAGGAAGGAAGGAAGGAAGGAGGGAAAGAAGGAAAGAGAAAGGGAGGGAGGGAGGAAGAAAGGAAGAAAAGAGGGACAGAAGGAGAGGAAGAAAAGAGGGAAGGGAGGAAGGAAGAAAAAAAAGTGTTGCTCGTGTGTGTGTGTGTGTGTGTGTGTGTGTGTGTGTGTGTGGTTTTTGGGTCATACCCAACAGTGCTCAGGGCTTATTCCTGCTGGCTCTGCACTCAGGAATTACTCCTGGAAATGCTCAGAGGAACATATGCGACGCTGGGTCGACTGCAGGCCAGGCATACACCCTGTCTGTCCTACCTACTACCGCTCTTTTCCCCCCAAATTTGTTTCTCACCAAGTCTTTTGTTGAGTGTTTAAGTCTTCCACAAACTCAGAGCCTTGCATGTTGGAAGAGGATGCTGCGATTTGTTCAAGAATGCAAATATTCTGAACACAGCTGGACTATACGAATGGGGAAGATAGTCATTTTACCTTACTTTGTGGGCACACTTCCTGGTGTGCTCCCCCAGCCCAGTGCTCAGGGGCCACTCCTGGTTCTGCGAGGGGGCCCTGTGGTGTTGAGGATTGAACTTGGGGCTGCTCCGTGCAGAGCGTGAGCTCCAGCCCGCAGGTGATGATATTCTGTTATGTGAATTTTACTGGAAGTGTGCCAGTCTTTTGAAAATTCAGAACTTCCCCAACCAACTCCCAACAGCATCTGTTGTGTCAGCTACAGAGGTCTGCTCTGGTGAACGGCCCCTCTGGCCTCTCTCCGCCTGGTGGTGGTGTTTGGGGTTTTAGGGGGATGGACCATACCTAGCGATGCTCTGGGCTGACCCCTGGATCTGGACTCAGGAATCACTCGGCGGGACTTGGGGGACCATGGGATGCTGGGGATTGAACCTGGGTTGGTTTCATGCAAAGCAAGCACCCTCCCCGCTGTACTATGGCTCCAGCCCCCATTCCTCCCCGCCCCCCCCTCCCGGGGTCCATCTGTGTGACGGAGCTGAGGCTTCCGTGGGGTCATACATGTGGGGCTTATTAAGAAATGAGGAGAGCAAAATTATTTCAGACACATGACATTTGTCACACGGCCTGTGATAGATTCCAGATGTCACATCTCTCTGAGGACAGTCGGAAGAAATGACAAGCCTGTTTGTGACTTTTCAGTGCTCCACTTAGCCTCAAAATGCAATCGCACCCCCAGATCAGTACCCTGACAGAATTTTTTTTTTAACTCAGGGATTCGGGGTGGGGGGACAATGCTCAGAATCTCTCCTGGCTGTGTCCAGGGACCCTCTGAGGTGCTGGTCAGCCATGTGTGAGGCCCCTTCCCAGGCCCCTTCTCGCCCGGCCACCCTCCCACCAGGGGTGAGCAGCTCTGGCAGGAGCTGGTGATCTGGTGACGTGCACATGCTCCCCCTAAGCTTCTGACCTTGAGGAGGGACCCCCACACCCCACGGCAGCCCCACACTGCCCTTCCTGCCTCAATCACTAGATGGTCATTAAAAAAAGGGGGGGAGGGCCGGAGCGATAGTACAGTGAAGAGGGCATTTGCCTTGCACACAGCCGACACGAGTTCAATTCCCGGCATCCCATATGGTCCCCTGAGCACCGCCAGGAGTGATTCCTGAGTGCAGAGCCAGGAGGAAGCCCTGAGCATCGCTGGGTGTGACCCAAAAAGCAAAATAATAAGAAGAAATAAAAAATTTTAAAAGAGGGGTAAATTCACAAGGATGGGAACACCTGAGGCTGTTCCCCCCAGGTAAGAGAAGCTCCACCCAACATTTGCAAAGAGACAGACACCCCAGGGTCTATACTGGGGGTGTGGGATCAGGGGCATGAGATCTGGGGAGAGGGTCTGGGGTCTTGCTCTGCACCCTGGGCCCAGCCCAGCACAGCCTCTGCACACTGAGGAAGCGCCCTGCTGCCCATCCTAAGGCCAGATCTGTCTTTGACCAAGTACAGGCTTGGCCCAGCAGGCGCTGGAGGGCAGGGGTGAGACCCAGGGCCAGGGCTGAATCATCCCCCTCACTCAGGCCTGGCCCGGAGGCCAGCAGTGGGAGGGTATGGGGGTCCTGCCACCCACCAGGACCAACTGGTCACTCAGACTCTCGGGCAGCTTCCTGTCAGGGGCCCAAGGGGTGTGGGGAGGGTGTACCGGCCTGAGAGAAGCCCCCAGCATGGAAAATCAACAGGAGAAAAGAATGCAGGACAAAGAACAGGAGAAAATGTGAAAACTTGTTTTGAAAACAATAAAAGCCCCGAGGCTTTCTTAGAGTAACGGATAGTGCCAGATCTGGGACTGAAACAAATAAAACGTGGCAGGAAGAACTTGATGTCCGAATCCCCGGCACTGCATTGGGTCCCCTGATCCCTGCCAGGAGGGAGCCCTGAATGTCTGGGGATGTGGAGGAGGAGGAGAAGAGGAGGAGGAGGAGGAGGAGGAGGAGGAGGAGGAGGAGGAGGAGGAAGAGGGGGAGAGGAGGAGGGGGAGAGGAGAGGAGGAGGAAGAAGAAGAAGAAGAAGAAGAAGAGGAGGAGGAGGAGGAGGAAGAGGAGAAAGAGGAGGAGAAGAGAGGAGAGGAGAGGAGGAGGAGGAGGAAGAAGAAGAAGAGGAGGAGGAGGAGGAAGAGGAGGAGGAAGAGGAGAGGAGAGGAGAGGAGGGGAGGAAGAGGAGGAGAAAGAGGAGGAGGAAGAGGAGAGGAGAGGAGAGGAGAGGAGGAGGAGGAGGAAGAAGAAGAGGAGGAAGAGGAGGAGGAAGAGGAGGAGAGAGGAGAGGAGAGGAGAGGAGGAGGAGGAGGAAGAGGAGGAGAAAGAGGAGGAGGAGAGAGGAGAGGAGAGGAGAGGAGGAGGAGGAGGAAGAGGAGGAGAAAGAGGAGGAGAAAGGAGGAGAAAGAGGAGGAGGAGAGAGGAGAGGAGAGGAGGAGGAGGAAGAGGAGGAGAAAGAGGAGGAGGAGGAGGAAGAGGAGGAGGAAGAGGAGAAGAAAGAGGAGGAGGAAGAGGAGAGGAGAGGAGAGGAGAGGAGGAGGAGGAGGAAGAAGAAGAAGAGGAGGAAGAGGAGGAGGAAGAGGAGGAGAGAGGAGGAGGAGAGAGGAAGAGGAGGAGGAGGGAAGAAGCAGAAGAAGAAGGAGGAGGAGGAGGAGGAGGAGGAGGAGGAGAAGAAGAAGAAGAAGAAGAAGAAAGAAAAGACTTACCGTGCATAGCATGGCCCAGGTTCTACCCCGTATTGTCCTCTGAGTATTGCTAGGCATGATCCCTGAGTGCAGAGCGGGTGTGGCCCCCAAACCAAAATAAATTTTGAAATAAAGAATAATGGGGATTCAAGAGATAGGGCTGACCCTTGTGCCACATACGGTGACCTGAGCACTGCTAAGAGAGACCCCCGAGCACAGAGCCAAGAAAAACAGCCCCTGAACACCACGAGTTACGGCCACCTTCCCCCCACCCGACTCCCCATGCCTGCCATATGTCAGGCTCTGGATGTGATCCCCAGATTCACCAACAAAATGAATAAGTAAATAAAAGACTGTAACAAACTTAAAAGAGGGCCGGGGTGGTCCAACAGATGAGACACTTGTCTTCCATGCAGCTGAGGTGGCCGCAACCCTGGTTCAAATCCCCTGCACCACCCACTTAGCCCTGGGCACCGGCAGGGCTCACTCCCGAGCACAGAGACAGGAATGGCCCCTGAGCACCAGGGCAAGAGCCTCCCCTCAATAAGCAGCCTCACGATTCAGGGGCTTCCACCTCGCAGGTTGTAGGACCCACCGATGGGCACACACAGGGTACAGGCCCCCCCCCCAGTTCCCGCCCCTCTCCCTGCTTCCGGGAACATCTCTGCTGAGCAGGGGAAGCTTTGGCCAAGGGGAACCCCAACACCGCACTCTGTACCGAGCGGGTGATCCTGACGGGGAGATCCTGGCAAACACGTGGCTGTGGGTGGGGCGGGGTGGGCTGTCCTGGCCCAACTCCGGCACCCACAGTGCAGTTGGGGCTCCCAGGGCGCCCCTGTGGGGGAGGCCCACCCAGAAGTGCCTGGAGGCAAAACTGCCCTCCAAGCTGGCAGTGGGGCTGCACCCCCAGGGGGTGTGGGCAGGTTGGGAGTCAGCACGGGGACCAGTAGGTGTCCTGGGGGCTGGGACCTCTTGGGCTATGGGTGTGATGGGTGGTGGGGAAGGGCTTGGGGGAAGCCTTTAGCCCGCAGGATTTCATTTCCAGAGGCACTGGGTCTATACCTCAGGGGAGCAGCACAGCCAAGGCTGGTGGAGGCACGTGGCTGGGTGAGGCGCATTAGTATGGCCAGACATGCAGTCCTGGTGGGCTTCCTGTAGGAGGCTGTGAGGAACTGGAAACATCAGGGATGGGCTGGGGGGTGCACTTTCAGAAGCCCCCTGCCGACACTGGAGTGGGGGCGAGTGGCCGTGAGAGGTGACAAGAGGGATTTCAGAACTGGGGGAAGGGGAGCCCCCACCTCGATTTTCTTCTTCTAAAGCCCAAGTGGGCCCTGGCAGTCCCCAGAGGCCCCTGACAGTCTGGTGCACCTGATACTGGGGGTCCCCACCCCATGGGCTGTTGCAGGCCTTTCTTCCAGAGGTGCGCGGAGGCCTGGCGCTGCCTCGCAATCCAGAAGATTCCCCTCCCCGCCACCAGTTTTGGGGCACTGGGGATCGAACCCAGGGCCTTACATGCACCACACATGCTCTGCCACTGAGGCACCTTCAGGCCAGTTTACAAGCAGGCCCTGTCCAGGCTTTGGGTCACAACCCCCGTCTCAGCCGGGTCTCACAGGCTCCTGGGACGCAGACGGACAGCAGCTGGGGCCAACCCTGGCTCTGAGGGAAGAAATGCCCCGCCCCAATACATGCGGGGCCTGAAAATGGGGCTCATTAGGTCATGCTGAGGCTCTCTCTGCAGACACCCCTTTCTGGGGCGTGACGAGGGAGAGCACCAGAAGTGATTTCTGAGTGTCCCCATCAGGCTGGCTGAGCTTGGTAAAGAATCCTCAGCTTGCAAGGTCCAGGCTTGTCCCAAGATGCCCACGGCGGGATGGGGTGTGGGCGGGGGGCGCCAACTGCCAGGCCTGCAGCCTGGGGACCACCGAGCAGCCCATCCCTGCCTCCTTCCCAACACAAACGGAGGGTCCCTGAGGCCCAGTGACCGACCCAAGGCCACACAGGGAGCCCGGCAGAGCAGGCCCCACGCCAAGCCCTTTCTCTGGCCAGGGCCCCAATTGACCAGGGGCAGAGCACCCTGCAGGGACAGTCGCGGTCAGCTGTGGCCCTGTGGGTAGCTCTGGGCTCTGGCAGGAGAATCACGCAGGGCACCATCACTCATTGGAGCAATCAGTTTAATGATTTAGGAATGTGTCATTCTGGCTCTGCTTCGCTCTGGAAAGGCAACTTGACCATGTTTTAAAAAATAGATTTGATATAAAGATTTATATATTCATAAATAGGTAACGTGAAAAATTCCCCAATGCAAATGGCATCGCTGGGCTGCACCCCCCCCTCAACAGTCCAGGCCAACAGGGCCCCCCAGACTCCGAGCCGGGTCCCTCCACAGCCCTCCTGGGGAGAGAGTAACTGAATTCAATATGAATTAGGAGCTCCCTCCTGCCCCCTGCCCGCAGGAGCTGGGCGCCCTGGGCCACCCCAGCGCGCACCCGTCTTCCCCTTGTTGCTGGACCCTGGGTGGGGAGATGGGGGTCCCGGGGCACAGCGGCCCCTGTGCTTGTGCCCACCCTTGGGCTTTTCATAGAATCAAAGGCAGAAACTCAACCGTTCCCTGGGCCCCGGGCCTGATCACCACGAGCTCGGCTCTGGGAAGGGGATGGGCCTCTCCCATGACTCTTCAGGACAGGATCTGGGTCCCTATGGCTCGTGGGTAAGGTCTAGAGGGGATGAGGCTCCGGCCTGCTGGGTCCCCCCAGGGGGCCGCATCCAGCATCAGAGTAGGGGCTGGCAGGAGGCGGCAGGCCAGGCCAGACCAGGGTCCCCTCCGGTCAGAGGCAGTGATGCCAGCTGGTCACTGAGCACTGAGTGACTGAGTAAAAGGGGGGTCGGGAGAGAGGGGGTGCTGGGGAAGGGGGGCATAGTCGGAGAGCTATCGCTGGGATTGAGGAATGACAGCAGCCCAAGGACTGGGGTCACAGACAGGTGAAACACGCAGTGGGACAGGCCCAGGATGGTCACGCAGGCCTACCGTGGACAGCGCGGGCCAGGGATCAAAGTCTGCAAGGAACCCAGGGAGGGATGGGGCAACTCTGACAGGGACCCCCAGTGTGACAGGCTGGGATGACCTGGGTCTCCCAGTGACGCCCAGGTAGGTTGCCTGGGCATGGAGGGTGGCACACACCAGGGCTCATGCCCCCAGCCTGGGACTGTGGGAGGGAGGACGTGGCGCATCCTTGGTGGCTGGTGCACCCAGGGGCTGGGCCATCTCCCCTGCCTCCTGGAAGGGCTTCGGGTCTCTGTGGACTAGGGGCGTATCTCAATGGCCAAGGGGACAAAGAGTGGGCCAGGGGCCTCCTCAGCCCTAAGGCACGGGCTTCCCAGACTGGGGTGGGAGGGACAGGTCGGAAGGAGGGGTCACTCTGTGCTTGGCCAGAAACCGGGATGTAGCCAATCCTGGTGTCCAGGGCTCAGCCTGGGTGCAGGCTCTGGTGTTCCCCACCAGGGTGGGTGCACGGGCTGTTCTTCTCACCTGGCCCTCAGGGGAAAGGTCAGCTTGGCCCAAAGAGCCCCTGGAAGATGGGCTGAGGGCTTCAGGACTCCACCCTGGGCCAGACCGGGGCCCCACTCCAGCGTGACCGTACCTCCAAGCTCAGGAAACAGCCCGGCATGGGCATGGCGGGGGAGGGGGGGTGCTGAGGAGAAAATCCAACACCCACCCGCTGGGGCCCACAGTGGTCCTCATCCCCAGAACAGAACCCCACTCCCGGCTCTGGGCGCCCTCCTGCTCCGTCTCAGGGGGCCCTGCCCTGGGGACCGGAAGAGCCCTGTGCATAGAATGGAGGGTCTGGGCCGTGATGCTTGGAAAGTGAGGCAAGAGGCTGTGGAGCCGGGGCCCTTCCCGCGTGGCCTGGCCCCTGCCTTGAGTCTTCTTGGGGACCCCAAAGTGAGGGGCCTGAGGTGCTGGAGGGGCTGACACAGGGGGCCGGGGGTTGCTGGGGGAACACTCCTGCCTCCGTGAGCCCCATGACATCGGAATGGCAGGGTCTGGAGTGGGGGGAGGGGGTGGGGACCGCCAAGGACACTCCAAGCTGGACTGGGAATGGAGCGGGGCACTCAGGCCCCCCACCTGGCAGGAAGGGTCACTGTAGATTGTTGGAAGGGTGCCCTGGGAGCGTCTGGGGCACCAGCTTTTCCTCTGCCCGCCACGGCCCACCCTCTGCTCCTGCGTGCCCGCAGCCCGGGTTCTGAGAGCTGAGGAATGGGCTGGTTTTGCAACCTGAGAGGCCAAACTGTGGGCCCGCGGCCCGCTGACCGTCCCTGCTTGGCGGCAGGCCCTGACCCCACACTTGGGCCGAGGCAAAGAGAAGCCACACGGAAACTAGAAAACTCAAGAGGTGTCGCTAAGGTGGGGAGCCGGCCCCAGGGCGTCTGTGAGCTCAGACTGGCAGTGAAGAAGGAAGAGGCTCCTCTCCCGAAGGAGGCAGCGCTGCCCCGGGCTGTGCTCAGGACCCAGGGTGACTGGACGGCTCGCTCTGGCCCTGGAAAGTTCTGGAAAAGCCAGAGACGGCAGCCACGTGCCCGGGTGAGTGGTCACCTGTTGCCGCTGGAGCGCCATGGGGAACGTGGGACAGAGCCCTGCGGAGGGGGAGGCCGGCTCCTGGCCTCTCTCCCACTGCCCTCTAGGGGGGTATGAAATGTAAAGGACGCAGGGGCACAGCCGCCGGCGGGCAGGAGGGGCCAGTGGGCCTCCTGCCAGCGGCATCCTGCATCTTCCCAGAAGGGGAGCTGTCCATCAAGCACCCAGGCCGTGGGAAGGTTCATTCCATGACTTTATCCAGCGGCCCGAGTGGCGCAGGTGCGGGGTGGGGGGCTGGGCTTGGCAGGCCAGTGGGGGCAGGGGAGGGGGAGGCCCTGCCTGCCGGCCCCGCACCCGTCAGCACCCGCAGCCCCAGCTCTCGCTGATGTCCTTGCTGTCCAGCTGGATGTGGTCAGTGGTCTTCTCGCTGAGCAGAGGCCCGCCGTGCCGCATCACCAGCTCCGTGGCCACGCGCACGAAGGCCTCCTCCACGTTGCTCGAGTCCTTGGCCGACGTCTCGATGGCGCACAGGATGTCGTAGTGCTCTGCCAGGCTCTGCGCCTCGGCCAGCGGCACCTCCCGGAGCTCGCCCAGGTCCGACTTGTTCCCTGCGGGGAGAGGGGGCAGCTCAGGGAGGCAGCGGGAACCCCGCCAGCCCCTCCCGCCTGGTCCCGTCGGCTCCCGTTTGGGGAGGGGGGCCGGGAGTGGTCTTTTGAGAGGTTGGGGAGTAGCCCCGTGGCAGAGCTCAGGCCTCACGCGTGTGAGCCCTTGGGTTGAATCCTTGCAACAAAAAAAATACCTTTATTGTGTTAATACGCGTATTTATTTTTCTCCTGCTTATTTCTTTTAAATTTCCTTTTTTATTTTTTTTGGCTTTTTGGGTCACAACCTGTGATGCACAGGGGTTACTCCGGGCTCTGCGCTCAGGAATCACCCCTGGCGGTGCTCAGGGGACTCTATGGGATGCTGGGAATCAAACCTGGGTTGGCCGTGTGCAAGGCAAACACCCTACCCGCTGTGCTACTGCTCCAGCCCCCTAAATTTTTATTGTTAGTTTCAATTCTCTGTGAAACTGTGGTTTGGGTTCGTTTGCTCTTCAGAGAGCAAATGGTATCACTTGGCCTCACAGGGCCAGAGAGAGTACAGAGAGTAGGGCACTTGCCTGGCATGCGGCCGCCGTGGGTTCAATCCCTGATACCTCACTGTCAGGAGTGATCCCTGAGTGCAGAGCCAGGGGCAAGTTCTGAGCCCCTTTCTTTGATTCGATTTCTAGAATTCTTTCCTCTTTTTTGCTTCTGGGCAACACCAGCAGTGCTCAGGGATCACTCTTCTTAGCGGGGCGTGGGTGACCCCATGGGGTGCCAGCTATCAAACACAGATCAGTTACGTGCAAGGCAAGTGTCCTACCCACCGTGTTCTCTCTCAGCCCGAGAATTAAAAAAAATTTTTTTTCAAGTACATTGTACTATGCATAGGGAGAACTTTGTTATTTTTTAAGTAAGAGACACGTGCCTAAAAATATCCAAACTTTCTCTGGTTTTGTTTTTGTTTTGGGGCCACATCCAGCTGTGCCCAGGCCTCACCCCTGGCTCTGTGCTCAGGAGGAACTCCTGGCGATGCTCAGGGAACCAGATGGGGTGCCAGGGATTGAACCCGGGTCCTCTGCATACAAGACAAGCTCCTTACCTGCTGGACTATCTCTCCAGCTCTGCTTTATTTATTTATATATTTATTTATTATGTGGACAGGAGGGTGCTGGGTGACAACCCAGCTGTACTCTGAGGACCATATGCAGCACTGAGGACTGAACCAGGGTCAATCACATTCAAGGGAAGTGATTGACCAAACCCCGGTAACTAGTTCTCCGGCCGCTCTTTGCTAACTTTATTTTCTTTTTGAAATTTTATTTAGTCACTGTGAATTACAATGCTATTCATGGTTGAGTTTCAGGAATACGATGTTCCAACATCAATTCCTTCACCGGTGTCTTTGCTAAGTTTAAGTTGGCATTCTTCAAAATAAACAAATAGATAAAAATAAGTCAGCATTCCTCAATAATCAATCCACAGACCTGTGCTGATCTGCAGGTCTAAAGAGGTTGAGAACCGCCGGTTTACTGGTAACCTTGGCTGTAACTGCCAGTCTGTCACCAGTATGCAGGGTGGCACTTGGTGTGTACAAGGTTGAAGAACACGACTTTAAACGATGTGGCAGGGAGACAGAGCACGCAGGGCACTTGCCTTGCACACAGCTGACCCACCCTGGCATCCCATGTGGTCCCTGGGCACTGCCAGGAGTGATCCCTGAGTGCAGGGCCAGGAGGAAGGTCTGAGCACTGTCAGATGTGGCCCAGAATACATCAACCAAAATAAATAAATGATGCAGCAGGGGCTGAAGAGATAATACGGGGAGAGGGCACTCGCCTTGCATAGGGCCCACCTGGGCTCCGTTCCTGGCACTGCATATGCCTCCCTAACCTCCGGCACTGGCAGGAGTGATCCCTGAGCACAGAGCCAGAGGGAAGGCCTGAGCACTGACAGGTGTGGCCCCAAGCCCCAAAACGAGTAAGTGATGCACCAACCAATTTGAATGTATGAAACCTTCTTTAGATCCTGATCCCAACACACTGAAAAATAAAGAGGCACATGTGAACTTGTGAATCTGTGAACATGTGAACCAAGTCTGCCTGCAGATCAACTCCTTGATGATGCTGGAGTCACGGCAACAGTTAAGCCAGGAAAATGGCCTGACGCAGGCATAACTTTTAAGAACCGGGGTCTCTCGTGCTGGAATATTTACAGAAGAAACGGTCTGGTGTCGAGATTCATCTCAAGCACCCAAGTGAGGACGGGAGGCAGCAGAGGCGAAACTGGACCCAAGGACCCACTGGGTGAGGGCGGGGCCTGGGGTGCAGGGCACTGCTCTATTTTTGTGCGTGTGTGAAATGTTCTGGTTTCGTATGTGTCCTGGATAAAAGGGAAGTGGTCAGGCTGGGGAAGGGGAGCTCTGGCCGTGCAGGTGGAACGGAAACAAATCCCCGCCCCCACTCCTGACTCCATGCGCAGTCAGAGCGCACCCCATCTCATCAACCAGGTCCATGATGGGGCCAGGAGCCTGGGTCACACACAGGATGGCATCCCGGGCTGGGGCTGGGGAGTTCACAATGGGGAAAATGGAGAAATGAGCTCCTGGCAGGGCTGCAGAGACCTCAGCAAGCTGCAGGCAGGCTTCGCACGAAGGAGGCCGGTTGGTAGCCCAACACCCCAGGCTCCCCTAAGCACTGAGATGCGGCACCTGCGACTAGATGTGACCTCTAGATGTGACCCCAGCACCCCCCCCCCAAAAAAAAGAAAAAGAAATGACTATTTTTCTGAAGTGCTTCTGGGCGGTGTGAAAACAAGTCGCTGCGTTTTCAGCCTCAGGACTGCACCTGGACTCCACAGTCTGTGCTCACAGGGAGGCGGGGAATGACTCCCGCCTCCGAGGGTCAGCTCTTCCCCCTCGATGGGCAGAAGCCGGGGTTGGGAGGCTCAATGCTCGGACACGCGCCACCCCGGCCCCTTTCCCTGAGTCTGGGGCCGAATGGAACTTCTCTGAGACTTGCCTCCTGCAGAATGGGCCAGATCGTGCTCTGAGGTTCTGGTTTCAGCCTCGCCCAGCTCAGCCCCTCTTACGCCCCCACTGGCCTTTGCTTAGGAGCCGAGACGGAGACAGCCGGGGCCCGGGCCCCAGCCCGCACTCACCGATCAGCAGCTGTACTATGTTGGAGCCCGCGTACTTCCTCACGTCCTCGATCCAGTGGGGCACCGACAGGAACGAGTTCCTCTTGGTGATGTCATAGGCCAGGATGGCCCCGTTGGCACTGCGGTAGTAGCTCTGGGTGATGGTGCGAAAGCGTTCCTGGCCAGCCGTGTCCCAGATCTGCAGCTGCAGAAACAGGGGGCACCCCCTCCGTGAGCCCAGGGGTGCAGCTGGGCCCAGAGAGGACACGCTTGCAGAACCAGGCCCAAAGCATCACCGCCAGGGACCAGGCCGCCTTCTGCTCTCCCCGCCCCCGCCCTGGAATTACACAACAGGGGGTGGAGGCCGGACAGATCCTGCTGAGCCCCAGGGAAGCCATTCAGGGCCCAACCTGGAGGAGGAAAGGCAGATGCACAGGGCAAGTGGCCACCTTCCCCGGACCCTCGAATCCCCGGGAAAGGTGGTGAGGGGGCGAAGGATGCGCTTATCACTGCCACAGGCAGGCACTGGACCCGGCTTTCCTGCATGCCCCCCATACTCCCAAGGTCTCCTCTCCATACCCCAGAGGCACACACATAACATTGCAAGCAAGAGTCCAGGGCCAGAAAGTAAATACGGTGGGTATGTATGGAGCGATAGCACAGCGGTAGGACGTCTGCCTTGTGCACAGCGAGCCCAGCCGAGCCGGGTTCGATTCCTTCACCCCTCTCGGAGAGCCTGGCAAGTTACTGAGAGTATCTCGCCCGCACGGCAAAGCCTGGCAAGCTCCTCATGACATATTCAATATGCCAAACACAGAAACAACAAGTCTCACGATGGAGACGTTACTGGGCCCGCTCAAGCAAATCGATGAACAAAGGACTGTGACTGTGTGACCTATGTACGGAGAGTGCCTTGCGTGAGACTGGCTCTGATTAGATCCCACCTATGGTCCTGAGTCCCATGAAGTGTGATCCCAAGCACAGAGCCAGGAGTAAGCCCTGCGCACCATCAGGTGTGGGCCCCCCTGCCCCCAAACACAGAAAAAGGCCAAAGAAACAGAAAAGGGAAGACACAAAAGCATGAGGCCAAACTCCCAAACAACCCTCAGGACTTCCCGAGATGAAAGGGGATCCATCACACAGAAGAGCACTAGTGCTTAAAGTAGGGAAGCATGCACAAAGCAAAACCTTTGAAACTCAAAAATACATCACACTGGGGCTGGAGCGATAGCACAGCGGGTAGGGCGTTTGCCTTGCACGCGGCCGGCCCAGGTTCGATTCCCAGCATCCCATATGGTCCCCTCAGCACTGCCAGGAATAATTCCTGAGTGCAGAGCCAGCAGTAACCCCTCTGCAATGCCGGGTATGACCCAAAAAGAAAAAGAAAATAAAACACACACATGCACGAGGCGGGAAAAATGCAAAGAAAATTATAGAACTGATCTTGGCGTCCAATATTGGGATAAGAGTTTCAGGAAAGAGTAAAATCAAGGGGAGAAAAAGCAAAGAAATTCTTAAAGAAAATTCTCCATGGGTTGAAGAGATAGAACAGGGGTAGGGCACTTGCTGTGTCCACGGCCAACCCAAGCTTAAAACCCGGCACTACATACGGTCCCATCAGCACCACCAGGAGTGACCCCTGAGCACTGCCGGGGGATGCAAAAATTCAGAAAAGAAGAACTCTCCAGAAGGTTGGATGGAGGTATATCAAAGTAGATACAGGATTATAGTAAGTAGAGACACTGCATAATGAAGAGATAATGTATCCAAAAAAATAGAATGCTGGGGCCGGAGCGATAGCACAGCGGGTAGGGCGTTTGCCTTGCATGCGGCCGACCTGGGTTCAATCCCTAGCATCCCATATGGTCCCCCAAGCACCGCCAGGAGTAATTCCTGAGTGCTAAGCCAGGAGTGACCCCTGAGCATTGCTGGGTGTGACCCAAAAAGCAAAAAAATAAATAAATAATTCTGCCCTCCCGTTGTTCATCGATTTGCTCGAGCGGGCCCAGTAACGTCTCCATTGTGAGACTTCTTGTTACTGTGTTTGGCATATTGAACACTCTTGGTAGCTTGCCAGGATCTCCAAGAGGGGCAGAGGAATCGAACCCGGCTCGGCTGGGCTGGCTGCGCACAAGGCAAATGCCCTACCGCTGTGCTATCACTCCAGCCCTAAATAAATAAAATAAAATAAAATAAAATAGAATGCTACTGGGTAAACACCAAATAACAGTTTTCAATTTTCAGAACTGCCATCATTAAAGGGAGAGAGAAATCCACAAGTCCAGCTGGTGAATTTGGCACGTGTCTCTCAAGAACCAGCCACGTCAAGACAAAACAACCCGGGAAGGATCAAGGAGAGCTTAAGGCCTACGTGATCCCACTCACGGCTGTGCAAGGCCACACCCAACACTGCCAACAGCACTTTTCTCCAAGTGGCATGGAAGAGATGCAGGATGAAACCACAGGCTGGGCCATAAAGTGAGTCTCAACCAATTTCAAGAGCCTAGATGCTTCTAGAAGGTTCCACCAGAAACAGAAAGAAGAAAGCTCCGTGGGAAACTTCCTGAGGAAGAAGGAACTGAGAGCAAGCCTCTAAAAGAGTCACAGAGGCCATGGGCAGGGCGAGGGGGGAGGCCACAGAGAACCTGGAGGTGAGCTGGTGTCCAGCCGCAAACGGATACAACCAGACACGTCCCCCGGCCTGGAAGCCCCGGAGGAACGTGGGGTGCAAAGAAACAGCAGTATCGCGCACAGCCCTGCACCGCCAGCATGACTCACCCTCCTGCACTCTCTAGTCGTGCTAACAGTGCTCAGGAGCACCTCTGCCGAGTTGTCAGAGCCCAAGATCAAGAGGCCAACAACGCAGTCACAGACTCCTGACCTGGGGCTGAGGGCCAGCGTGGAAGTGATCAGGGAAACGAGACGAATTACTATAAAATGGATTTATGTAGGAACATGTTGAGTACAAACATTCTAGAAACAGTGTGATAGGGAGAAGAAGAAGAGAAAGGACAGGGACAGATGGTAGGAGGGGGTCAGAAAGAAGGGCCAGAGAGCCCCTGGCTGCAGCTGGACAAAGTGAGCCAGCGGTGCAGGAAGTGAAGCAGACATCGGTGAGACAAGTGCTCCGGGAGCAGAAAGAGCACATGCAAAGGCCCCGAGACAGAGACAGGGCAATCTTTTGTTTTGATCACAGTGAAAAGGTGAGGAGGAATAAGGGATGACAGAGGAGCATCAAGGGGTATTGATCAGGGACTGACTTACAAAACTTAAGAATCTGGGAGGGGCCTTCGAGCTGGAACAATGGTACAGTGGGGAGGGCACTTGCCTTACATGTGGCCAACCCGGGTTCGATCCCCAGCATCCCGAAGTGCCTCCCAGCACCACCAGGAGTAATTCCCAAATGCAGAGCCAGGAGGAACCCCTGTGCATCACTGGGTGTGCCCCCATGCAAAGAGGAAAAATGTGGGGGGCCAGTAGGTGACCCTGTGGCTGAAGTGTCGGCCTCGTGTGAAGCTGTGAGTTGGGTGCCCGGTGCTGCCCCTGCACTGACAGTCTCGACAGCTCAGCTCCGCGCGCCCCAGTGCCCTCACCTCTGCAGCAGCTGACGGCGCAGGCCCGGGGTGAGCAGAGGGAGCTCAAAGGGCTGAGCGTGAGTCTGGCATGTACAGGGCCTGGGTTCCATCCTCCACACGTGTGGACGCCTTAGCACCCTTGGGCCCTCAACATCACTAGGAAGGCCCAAAACGAGACAAAGGACAGGCTGAGTGGGGGAGAGGGCGGGGCCCAGGAGAGGCGCTGCGAAAGGGAACCAGCCTCTTCTCAGTACTCAACAGGCTGGCTGACGGCTCCTGTGCAAAGAAGCTCGACAGCAAAGTGGGTTATAAACAGTACACAATGGAAAATCCACAGGCTGGGTGTGGACATCCCCCGTCTGTTCTCTCTGTACTGAGCCCTCACCTGTTGCACCCCTTCTGGAATGTGGGGCATCCCACAGGGGAGGAGACAAACCAGAATTCCTATTGGAGTTACTGCAGACAGACAAGAAGTGGGACCCACCTGGGGCCAGAGTGACAGCACTGCAGGTCGCGTGCTGGCCTTGCACACAGCGCCCCAGGGTTCGAGCACCAGCACCCCATAGGGTCCCCTAAACCCGGCCAAGAGTGATGCCTGACATACCCCGAGTGATCCCCTGGCATTGCCTCGAAACCAAGAAAAATGCCCAGACAGAATTCAGGCAGACAGAGTGCCGGACATGGTGAAGGGACCAGGAGTGACGAGCCGGTCCCTGGGGAGGTCAGGGAAGGGGCCCCTAGGGTTGAGGTCTGAAGACAGGAGTGGATTTCAGTGCGAAGGCTGGAGAGGAGGGTGGGAGGTGGCGGGGAGCAGGGGTGTGTGGCGGCAGGAGGCACGGGCAGCGTGGGGCCAGCGGGGTGCTGGGGCATGCCCGGAGCCCAGTGAGAGACCAGGCACGAGTGCACACGCATGGTTGGCATGCGGCAGCCTGGCTTCTACCCGACACTGCAGGGTCCCCCGAACACTGGCGGAGATGGTGCCACCACCCGCTGTGCTCCCCAAACTAACGAGATGTGGGTGTCGCTTCCCCTGGGAGTGGGAAGCCTCTGGGGACGGTCTGGGCCGGGAGAAAGGGCTCAGACACAACCACCTCAATGCCACCTGTCGCACGTGGGCCATCCACCCTGGGCTCCCGGGGATTGCAGAGCCGCCGGCTGAACGTCATGCCTCACTGCACCTGTAGTCTGGTTCTGTCCCAGGGGCAAGGGGGACTCACCCCCACTCGTGGGGCAAATCAGCGCTCGGACAAGGGATGCCGGAGATGCAGAACCGCTGGGTACCTCTCCGACCTCCTCCTCCTCCTCCTCCAACTCAGGAGACTCCAGGCATACTTGGCGATGACAGTGACCAACTTCATTCAGGGCACCCCGGGGGCCAGGCACACAGCAAGATGGTCAGGGGTGCACAGAAAACCAAATTTGACCCCCAACATGACACGGTCCCCCAGGACCTGCTGTGTGTAGTTTTGTAAGCCCCTGAACACCACTGGGGTAGCCCCAGGGCGTGAGCAGCACCGCTGGGCCTGAGCCCTCCACTGTCTGGGCCACCTGACGGCTGGTCAAGGGTCACCAGGAAAGACCCCCCCGAGCACCCCTCGAAGGTGATCTCAGAGCTTTTCCTTCTGAGGGGTTTAAACCCCCCCCCCCCCCCCCCGACCACACGGAGCTCTTATCTCGGCCACTGGCCAAGCGAGCCAGGGCTGAGCGAGACACAGTGTGCTGACGGCCGTTTGTGAGCGGGGCTGGGTGCAGAATGGGCCTGCTGTGGCCATCACAAAGGCCCGGCTGGCACAGGAGGCCCAATTGTTCATTCCACCCAAACGCCCTCTGTGTTCCTAGAGGGGAGGAAGCAGCAGCGCCTCCCGGGCCCGGCCCCACGGGCCTCCCGCAGGACACAGCCCCCAGGGAGGCCGGGTGAAAAGTTTAATGAGTCTGAGGCGGCTCCTTAGAGAAAACAGGCCAGCCAGTCAACCAGAGGCTTCTGGAACCCCTCGGAGAGGACAGTCCTGGGCAGAATCCCCACGGCAGCTGTAGAGTCGGGGAGCCGGCGGGCACCTCCCTGGCTCCCCGCAGTCTGCAGGCGGAGGAGGCTGATGCCCTGTCTGAGGGGAGAGGCGGGCAGCGGGCCTGATGCGGAGGATGAGTCGCTTCCATTCCCCTCAGGCTCCCACAGTGCCTGTCACCTCACGCTGGCTCGGGGCAAACCTCCCACTGGGCCTCTGGGATGCTGAAGACTCTGTGTCCACATCACAGCGGCCACCCAGGCTCAGGATCTGAACCCAGCTGCACTCACGTTCAGTGCAGCCTTGGGTGCGGGCAGCCCCGAGGGGCAGGGGGCTGGAGGGGGGCGCTTCAGTCAAGCTTCCGCCCCTGCTGCCCCCAGCCTGGAACGTTCTTCCCCCAGGGCGCTGCCTTCCTTCTCCCCAGCCTGTGCTTGGGGCTCGTCACCAGGGAGGGGACTCTGATGACCACCCCCCCACCCCCCCCCCCCGCCCTCCCCAGGGCCTTCAGAGGTTGCTCCCAGACCAGGGCGCCTGCGCCCGCACAGGCTTCTCGAATGTTCCTCTCCCTCAGGTGAGTCCCTCTCGGCGGCACCAGCGCTCCACGCCCTCCTACCCCGAGCATGGGGCCGAGCATGGCCCTTTCTGCACTCGGCGTCTGTCACCAGCCGTCATCAGTCCCCAGCTGGCAGTGGAGCCTCTGGGCCTGGCTTCTTGGGGAGTCTGGGTGATTTGCATAATGCCGGCTGAGGCAGGGTTTCACCCCCTAGAGGGCTTATAATCCGCCCTCAATCCTGAGAGCAGCTGCCAAGTGGAAACCACCAGGCCGCCCCGCCTGCTCCTGCTCGCCCGCCGGAAGTTCCCTGTGGCCTCTCTAGACAAACAGGCGGGGCCTTTGGACCAGGCCTTCTCAGGCCTCCCCCGCAGTGCTCCCACCTTGCCCCGGGCACGGCACCCCACCAGCTTCTCCAACCCTTCCCCGGCACAGATGGGGTCCCTGGGTAGCAGGGAAAAGGGGCCAGGGTGAATCAGGTGAGTTTCAAATCGGGGAACAGGAAGGAGCTCAAGGCAGCCAGCCTGTCAGTCCTGGGTGCTGGGTCCTGAGTGATGTCAGGGGACTGGGTGTGGGGGGGACCCCCCATCGCTGCCTCAGTGGGAGGAACTAACACCAACATCATTTTCTCTCGTAAGCTCCACCCAGCATAGCCCACATTCATCTTCACTTTGTGGTGAGCTCCTATCCAGCCTTCGGGACCCCAGCTCCAAGGCCCCTTGTCAGCTTGGCCCTCCCTTGATGCCCAGGTCACTGACCCCCAGCACTGAATGCCCTAAACCCAGGAGCTTTGTGGGGGGGCCGGACAGGCAATGCCAAAGGCAGCAAGAGGGTAAAAAGCATATTCTTTTTTTGTTTGGTTAGCTCCTGGTTTGGGCTGGAGCGATAGCACTTTGTAGGGTGTTTGCCTTGCATGCAGCCAACATGGCCAACCCAAGCTCGATTCCTCCGCCCCTCTCAGAGAGCCCGGCAAGCTACCAAGTGTGTCTCGCCCGCATGACCAAGCCTGGCAAACTACCCGTGACATATTCGATATGCCAAACACAGTAACAACAAGTCTCACAATGGAGACGTTATTGGGCCCACTCGAGCAAATCGATGAACAACGGGAGGACAGTGACAGTGACAGCTCCTGGTTTGGGGCCACACTCAGGGTACAAGAGCTTACTACTCCTGTTGGGGTTCAGGGGAATGTATGCAGTGCCAGGATTCATCCCTGGGGCACGCTCATGCCAAGCAAGTGCCCTACCCACTGTACTCTCTCTTGCCCCAGAAAGCAAATCTGGTGTAAAGCAAGCCCACCAGGGGGCCGGGGCAGCAGGGAGGGCATCTGCCTTACACTCAGCTGACCCAGGTTCGATCCCCAGCACCCCATCCGGTTCCCCTGAGCATCGGCAGGACTGATTCCTGAGTACAGAGCAAGGATTAAGTCCTGACTATTGCCAAGTATTGCCCACATAATAGAAGGAAACCAAAAAAGAGAAGTAAACCCACCAATCACCGCTGCAGCAGAGAATATAATGGGGACGCACCAAGAGCTGTGGGTGGTGTGGGGGGCTCTAGTCTGTCTCTCCAGGGGAGAAAGAACTGCTAAGGGGAGAACCTCCTCTCTGCCTCCTGTGCCCCGCCCCCCAAAGCTGGTTTCCCCCCTACGGGAGCAACAGCCAGGTGGGGGGGGGCGGGGGAGGGCCACCAGCACTTTCTAGGGATTCACAGTCTCCCGGGGCACCGATCAGTTCTGCTTATTAGGTGCAAAGCAGCGCTGGTCCCGTGCCCAGCCTGTGCCTCCCCGTGAAAGCAGGATTTTATTTAGACAACAGTTTTTCGTGGGACCAAGTGAGATGTGGAAGTTTCCTTGCTTCCTCGTCATAGCAAAGGACCTTGGAAAAAGCAGTTCTCGGGCCAAGACTCTGGAACTTGGTCAGACTGACCCAAATACGGGCTCCCGAGCTATTTTTCATCGTGTCTGGGGATGTGGGAGGCGGAGAGGAGGCCCAGGAGATGGTGTGTGTGTCCGAGCCTTGGCCAGGGGCTCTGGCTAGAGGTGGACAGTGCAGTGCGGGGGACAGCAAGAGACATGAGCCTACCGCAGTGCTTGCTGGGCAGGGACCGGCGAGACAGTGCGGGGTAAGGCTTTGCGTGCACACGGCCAAGCCCCATTCCATTCCCCAGACAGCACTAGGAGTTTGCCCTAAGGCGAGGCAGGAACAGTCCCTGAGCACCACTGGCTGTGGTCCCACGCCCCCACCAAAAATTAAGACTGGCAGATGGACCGAGACCCAAACGAAGAGAAAGGCAAGCGCCCGGGACGGGGCAGGTCATGGGCTTGACCTCAGGGCCATGGCCTGGGTAAGGTGGAATCTTGCCTGACCACCCCCCCTCCCCGCCCCCCCCCCCCCCCCCCCCCCGTGAGCAGCAGGGGCTTGGAAGGAGCAGGAAGTTCCACACAGTGTGGGAGACCCTGGGGTCAGAGACCCCTTTTCCCTGCCCCTGTCAGCAGGCAGCTGCCTCAGGAGCTGACAGGATCCAGAATCTGGGGCTCCCCTTGGGCTCCCCCAGCCTGTCAAGGCCTGACAGGCCAGTGTGGGGCAGCAGCGCGGGACGCCCCTGCCCAGGGCCCGGGCAAACCAGGAGGGAGAAGCGCAGTCGCTGGCACTGCGGAGCTGCCCATGTCACGGCACCCCGCAGCCGAGAAGGCCGAAGGAGAACCCTCCTCCCTGAGGGGTCGCGGGGTCTCAGGGGAGAAGACACAGAAGGGCTCGGCCTGCCCCCGCCCCTTCTCAGCCTGTCCCGTGCCCCTTGAAAAGCCACTTTCTTTTTATGCTTTGTTTTTTTGGGGGGCCACACCCAGCAACGCTCAGGGGCTACTCCCGGCTCTGCACGCGGTTCTGTATATGGGTGCTTGGGATTAAACCCGGGTCGGCTGTGTGCAAGGCAAGCGCCCTGCCCACTGTACGACTTCTCCTCTCTGCCCCCCCACCAACACCTTCTTTCTTACCAAGAAACTTCAGCGAGGACCAGGGATGTGGCTCAGGGACAGGGGTGTGACGACAAATGCTGAGGCCCAGAGTTTGGTCCCTATCTGGGGGTGGGCGGGGGTAAGACAAACTGGCTCACTGATTTACAGCACCTGCAGCAACAGCCAGCCTCGCTCCTGAACAGTCCCCAGGTGAAGGGGAGATGCAGAGGGAGAGGACCCTCCTGTCTGGCAGGGTCACTGGCACTGGCCAACTCCTCAGGACACCCACTTTCTGTTCAGCAGGCGGCTAAGTCCACTCACCCACTAGCCAGCCCTTCCCCCAGCTCTCTTCACTGTTGCCAGCTGGGCAGCGTGTAGGCTGAGCGAACCCAACGGGGTGCCCGAGCCCATCATGCAAGTCACTGCTGACACGGGGAGCTGGTGACGGGCCACCCTGTACCTCCCAGGACAGTGCCCCCCTCTCAGCCACTGCTGATGCTGCCCTCACATCACACCAGCCCTGGGGGACCGAGGCTGCTCCCCGGAACACAGTGGACTGTTCTGTCACGTGGGAGACCTCAGGGCCAACAAACTCCCCCCGGGCACAGGAAGGTGGGTCCTGAGCCCAAGTCTCCTCCCCACCCTGCACCCCTCCACTTGACCAGCTCTGCACAAATGGCCTGGGGATCCCCACGCCCCCAACCCTCCTGGGGAAGACTGCGCACAGAACCTTGGGCCTATGGTGGGGACAGCGGGCAGCTGCCTCCCTCAGGGCACCCTGGGAGCTGGCCTGTGTGTGTCCCTGCGCCGGCCAGGGTGACCTCAGCCCCCAACTGCGTGAGCAGGATCCGAATTTAAAGTCTTGGTCGGCTGTAGCCACAGTCAACACATAGATCCTGGCCAGGCCACGCGGTAGGATTTCCGGTTCAGAAAGGACAGTGTCCACTCCTCGCAAGGGGTCTCTGACACATCTGTCACTTCTCCAGCCCCAATGACTGGCATTTTAGTTTAATTACTGTTTTCTGGTTTGGGGGTCACAGTTGGCAGTGCTCGGGGCTTACTCCTGGCTCTACGCTCAGGAATCTCTCCTGGCAGCGCTTGAGGGACCAGGGATTTTTGTTTGTTTTGGGGCAACACTCAGCAGTGCTCGGGGCTTACTCCTGGCTCTGCATTCAGGGATCATTCCTAGCGGGGCTCAGGGGACCATATGGGATACCGGGGATATGGGGTATCAGGGATCAAACCTGGATTGATTGTGTGCAAGGCTCACCCACTGAACTTTAACTCCAGCCCCTAAATGCCATCTTAAAATGTTGTTGTTGTTTTGTTTTGGGGTCACACCAGAGTTACTCATAAGGGGCTAATCCTGTTGGTGGTTGGGAGGGACCACAAGGGACGCCAGGGATCAAAGCAGGTTGGGTGTATGCACAGCAAGCACCCTATCCGCTGTCCATCTTTCAAGTCCCCAGAGATACATTTCTGGGCTACACCCCCTGGTGTTCAGGGGTTATTTCCGGCTCTGTGCTCAGGAACCACTCCTGGCAATGCTCAGGGGACCATATGTGGTGGCAGGAACAAACGAGGGCCTCCATGTGCAAGGCAAGCATTTAACTTGCCCCACGGCTCCATTATTTTAAGTATCTGTATTTCTATAAGTGCATCCAGTTCATTCTTGACTTTCCCCTGATGTTCTTAGATCATCTGGGATGCTTTGGCCACCGGAGCCAGAGTTAAGTGTGGTTTTTGTACGGAGCAAAGCCTCACTTTTTAAAGTATCATTTAGGTAGGTTTGATCCCTGGCATCCCAGATGGTCTCCCGAGCCTGCCAGGAGTGATCTTTAAGCTCAGACACAGGAATAAGCCATGAGCACCTCCGGGTATTGCCCCCACTCCCCTAACAAGTGACTCAAGGGGGGCTGGAGCGACAGCAAGCGGGCGGGGCCTTTGCCTTGCACGTGGCTGACTTGGGATCGATTCCCAGCATCCCATATGGTTCCCTGAGCACTGCCAGGAGCAATTCCCAAGTGCAGAGCCAGAATAACCCCTATGCATTGCCGGGTGTGGCCCAAAAAGCAAAAAATTTTTAAATAAATAAAATAAAAATAAAAAATAAAAATAAATAAATAAAAGTGACTCAAGGGATGAAGTATTGTGATATTACAACTTATTTTAAAGTACAAATTTTCCAGGATTATATAGGAAGCCACAAGCAAACATGAACAAGGACCAAGGTCTTCAAAGCCCAGCACAGGCCGGGTTGGGCCCCCAGCACTGCATGGTCTCCTCAGAACACTGGTGGTTCTCAGAGAGAACCCACCAGGGCCCCAGCACCACCTGACCAAGCATCACCCTGGAGGCCCTAACCACTGTCTGGGAGGCCATCCTCACCCCCCAAATAAACAGCTGAATCTAGGCTGAGTACGGATAGGTCCCATATGCTTTTCTTTCAACTTTTCGCTATGTTTGAGAATTTTCATAGTAAGAGGCGGGGGAGAGAGGGGCTGACAGAGGAGTTAAAGCACTTGCCTTGCACGTGGCCAACCTTGGCTGGATCCCCAGTTCTGCTAGAAGTGATCCCTGAGTCCAGAGCCAAGAGTAAGCCTTGTATACAAGGTTCAAAATGCAGCCCCCACATCTCCATCAAATAAATAACGGTGCCAATAAGATCCTCCAAATAAAGATATTAATGATATGAAAAATAATCAGAGATGGTGGAGGTAACAATCTACTTGTCAAAGAACTCCAAGAGCTAGAGCGATAGTGCAGCAGGGAGGGCATTTGCCCCTGGTTCGATCCCCGGCATCCCATATAAACCTGGAGCACCACCAGAAGTAATTCCTGAGTGCAGAGCTAGGAGCAACCGCTGAGCATGGGTGTGACCAAAAAAGCAAAAAAAAAAAAAAAAAAAAAAAAATGAAGGAAGGGAGGGAGGGAGGGAGGGAGGGAGGGAGACCCTGGAGCAAGGATGGAGCTCGGCAGCAGAGGACTCGTCTTGCATGTGTGAGACCCAGGGTCATCTCTGGCTCAGATGGAAGTGACAGGAATCTCATACCAACTGAGTTTAGGAACGGATAAGTAAAACCCTAATACGGTAGACTGTGCTCCCGTTGTTCATGGACTTGCTCGAGCGAGCAACAGTAACGTCTCCATTGTGAGACTTCTTGTTACTGTTTTTGGCATATCGAATATGCCACGGGGAGCTTGCCAGGCTCTGCCGTGCGGGCGAGATACTCTCGGTAGCTTGCCGGGCTCTCCAAGAGGGAAGGAGGAATCAAACCCGGGTCGACCACGTGCAAGGCAAACGCCCTACCCACTCTGCTACTGCTCCAGCCCAAAACCCTATACACTATGGAAAAAACATGGTCTGGAACAATAGTGGGGAGAGCATTTGTCTTGCACGGGATGGACCCAGGTTCAATCCCCAGCATCACGTATGGTCCCTCCCCACCCCAGCCCGCCAGGGGTGAACCCTGAGAACAGAGCCAGGAGTAAGCCCTGATCACTGCCACTGTGCAGCCCAAAAAGAAACCAGAAAAGCCAAAACAAACCAAAAAATGCACAAAATAAACAAAATAAACACTCGTGTTTACAAAAAAGAAAATGTGAAGTGACCACAAGCAAACAAAAGTTCCACTGGAATAGACATAGTAAGACTTAGGCGCTTTAAGACCAAGCGTGGGGGCTGGAGTGATAGCACAGCAGGTAGGGCGTTTGCCTTGCATGTGGCCCACCCGGGTTCGATTCCCAGCATCCCATACGGTCCCCCAAGCACCGCCAGGAGTAATTCCTGAGTGCAGAGCCAGGAGTAACCCCTGAGCATCTCCGGGTGTGACCCAAAAACCAAAAAAAAAAGATTAAGCGTGACTGCCCCATGCTGGGGGAAATGATTTTCTAACTAAACTCAAAGAGATCTAGCCAAGCTAATATAATAAGGGATAAAAACACAATTATTTGGGATATGTCGTTATGGACAAATACTTACAGACGTTAACAATCATCTGAAAGGGGCCGGAAAGCAGGCAGGGCACTAGCCCTGCATGTGGCCAATCTGGGTTTGATCTCTGGCACCACGCAGGGTGCCTCAGCATGGCCAGGAGTGATCCCTGAGCACAGAGCCAGAGGTAAGCCCCAAGAATCACTGGGTGTGGCCCCAAAATACGAATAAAAAATGATCTGAGAGGTGCCCAAGTAATAGTATAGCAGGAAGGGCAGTCACCTTGTATGCGGCAAGTTCCAGGCACTGTATACGATCTCCTGAGCACTAGCAGGAATTATCCTGGAGCACAGACCCCTGGGCACCACCACTATAGAAAAACGAACAAAAAGCAGAATGATCAGGCTTAGCAGCTGCTTTGCGTGAGCTTAGGTTTGATTCCTGGAACCTCCTGGTCCTCCAGGTCAAGTTATCCTCAATCACAGAGCCAAGGAACAGGCCGAGCCCTACCAGGTGTGGCCACCCCACCC